>NC_088347.1:35370000-35597500 GCF_036884655.1 Musa acuminata AAA Group
CCAACAACGGCTCTTTACGAGGCTATGAAGTGATCGACGCCATCAAGACCAGCGTCGAAGCAGCTTGCGCTGCCACCGTGTCGTGCGCCGACATATTAGCTCTCGCAGCGCGGGATGGCGTCGTCCTGGTAATCAACCATCGCTACAGCCATCTCTTGTTCTCTCTGGCATTGTTGCTTTAGCTTGTGCTGATTTGGATGGATAACGAGTTCGTTGTAGCTCGGAGGACCGAGTTGGACCGTGCAACTCGGACGCAGGGACGCGACGACGGCGAGCCAGAGTGCGGCGAACACCGACATCCCTGCACCCTTCCACGACCTCCCCAAACTCATCTCCTTGTTCGTCTCCAAGGGATTCAGCGCGCAGGACATGACCGCGCTCTCAGGAGCGCACACCATCGGCCAAGCGCGGTGCCTCAACTTCCGGCCGCACGTCTACAACGACACCAACGTGGATGGCAGCTTCGCGGCCCTCCGCAGGCAAGGCTGCCCCTCCGTCGGAGGCGACGACAACTTGGCTCCTCTTGACCTCCAGAGCCCGGAAGCGTTCGACAACCTGTACTACCAGAACCTGATGCTCAACAAGGGACTGCTTCACTCGGACCAGGAGCTCTTCAATGGCGGATCCCAGGACTCGGTGGTGATGACGTACAGCACCAATGCAGCCGCGTTTCAGAGCGATTTTGCGGCGGCGATGGTGAAGATGGGGAACATGAGCCCGTTGACGGGGACCATCGGGGAGATCAGATTGAACTGCAGGACGGTAAATTTTTGATCGGCCGTGAAAGCAAGCAATATTGCATGTAGCAACGTTTTCCAAGTAATAGCGTTTGTATACAGGCGTTTAGGGTCTCAGGGCTGTCTCCTCTCCCAGAGTGGCAGATATTATCGATTGCATTGAATGATTCACAATTGTGTAAAACTTGACCTATTCTGGTTAAGTTATTTTATTTTTGTTAATTAGAATAAGTCCGAGCAATTGAAGTTTCCTAAGGTGTTAAAAAAGAAAAAGAAAGGAAAAGGCCCTTTTCTTAAAGGTATATTTAATAATTGATGAAAATTATATTTTAATTTTTTATTAAATATTATGTGCCAAAATTTATCCTTCTAATATGTTTAATATTTATTATATATATTTATATAATTCTACAAAAAAATTTCATAATAAAAACAAAATTATAATCATATAAATGAATGTAAAATAATATTTAAAAATAAATAAATAAAAATTTTATATAGTGATAACAAAGGTTAGAGTTTCTATTATATAAAGGTAATCTTATTATTTTAAAGAATATCATAAGATTCCTTAATTTTTTTTAAAGAAAATTCATTAGCATCTCACAAATGCTGGAATGCTAATACTACTCTGAAGTAGCATTAATATTTGAGCATTTATAATCCAACATCTAGGCCAAATATGATTATTAAAAAAATTATCAAACATCGATTCATTTTGAAAATATGCATTAGACTCTCAATACATATTTCAAATATATTTCTAAATACACTTTAAGTACCTTATATTACAAGAAGTAGCATTCCACTCAAAGCATCAATACGCAATGGAAGAAGAAACTCTTACGTGCTGTGCTTACCAGTCTATTCATAAAACATGGCCAGAACATAAATTATTGTTAAACTTTAGAGATTAAACTTTGTTGTTTTAATGTTCATTAGTGCTACCTTATTATTAAAGACTACCATACACATATAATTCCTAGGAAGATATTAAACAAACCAAATTTCCCAGGCACAAGCAGAGATCTACGATGGATATAAAGAAAGAAAGGTAAACAAGCTATCATGTTGCATTAGAACATGATGTAGCTCACGGGTTAAATAATTGGTTCAGTTAAAGGGCTCTTACTGGTCGGGTAAATAACATTAGCTACCGAAAAACTAATCTGTTCCTACCAAGTTTCTTTGGCTCTTCCAGCCAAGAGGAACAAATAGAAGGAACATAGAGCTAGTTGCAACATAGTCTCATTCAAGCATTAAGGCCTTTATGGAGAGTCATGCGGGCAAGCAGATGTGATTCAGCACATGAAAATTGCCAGGGTTCAATTGTCATGGAACTCACTTCAGTTTGAGATTGACCGAGATATGCGTGGCCTCACTGGTGTCTTCGAAGGACTCACCCTGAACAACATGAATTAGGAGTCATTGTTTAAGATAATTTATATGATGTACTGTTGAAGAATTGAGAGCATACCTGATAGGTAGAGCTCCCAGAATCATGCCACTACAACCCAGAGCTGCGATTGCACTTTCTGCCTGTCATCAGAATCATGAAAAGATAACACACTTATATCACTTCTTTGTGACCTGAAAATGCCTGGTTAACTTTCAAGCTTAATCATAAAGAAAAGGTAAAGTACACTAAAAAATCATCATGGAAAAGTAATATAAATATCAAATAAAGGATGTCATTTTCCTATTCACCAGATATAATGTCTTTGATCCAAAAATATATATAATAAGAAACCGTAATTTCCTAAATACTTGGTTAGCTATAGGAATTTTATAATACCATTGAACTACATCTATAACAATATCACTGGTCAAATCAAGAGCAACCAGATCTTTTTTTTTTCTTGACAGTTACTTAGGTGTTCTCCATCTATTCTGACACAACAAATCTTGTGCAACCGGAGCATTTACAACTCTCTTTTGTGCATGTCCATAGCATTTAAATTGTTTTTAAATGATTTTTTTTTATCTCATCTCGTATTGCATCTGTGTTCATTTCTTACTCACGATTTTGGAAATGGTACATCTATTTCAACATCCTCATATCAGCAATCCTAATTTTTTCTATATGTTATTTTTAAATCATCCAAAATTCCAACCTATAAATCATTTATGGACTTACAATAGTCTAATAACACATTTTATGTATCTAAGGGACACACGACAAGTACATAGAGCTCATGATGACCCTCTCCACTTTAACGAAATCCCTCTTAGTCTTACAAATAATAAATCCTTTACATCTAGAAATTTAATCTGTCAGTTCATTCTTCTCCACATATCCATAATCCTTGTGTATTCTCTTAAATTCTTCATATTCCTTATGCGATCATTCATGATCGCTTTAGTAATAAGTTTCTCAGTTATTGGAATGTTCTCAATAAATCTATATTTTTTCCAAAGATTCCCCAATAATTTAATCTTATTTGAGGGGTATAAGCACTCATTACACTTAATATCTCTTCATCTAACACAACTTAATAATAAAGTTTCATCACTAGCTCTTTTTGCCTTTACAACATATTTCTTAATATCCTTGTCTTAAAAAATACATATCAGATTCTTATAGTTTCCCACATATCAAAATTTATTTCCCTAGACTTTATGCTCAGCTACTAAGTTTTGCAATACATACATAAATACATACAATATATATATATGTATATATATATATATATATATATATATATATATATATATATATATATATATATATTCTCTTCTAATTGTCGGGTTCACATTGGAATGAATAAAGTACAGAATTTTATTAGAATTTCTAACATTGGAGCTTCAAGTAAATGAGATCAGTATATAGCATGCCCAGCATATGGCTCATAGAAAATTAACATCAACCTTAAGGCTGAGACTTGTAGAACGTAAAATGATTATCATTAAAAAGAGCATCTTCAAAAAAATGCATAAGTAGCATGCAGCAGACAAATTACTATTATATTATTAACAATCAAATGAACTACGACATCAAATTCTAAACACAAATGTCGTGCAGATGCAGAGAATTTATTTAGCATGTAAGTTTTGTGTGAGGTGCCAATGATAAACAGTATCAGAAAATTTTCAAAAATATCTGGTCAGTCAGGAGCTATAAATCTAAAAAATATCTGGCCATCCAGAAGCCATACAATATCGAAATAATAAAAAGTGACACAACACTGTAAGTACAGTTTGAATATTGTTCATATGTAACCCCTTGTATAGGCATCCTAGGGGACCAATACTAAGAACAGCCTGTTATTACCTATGTACCCACTGCAAAGCATGATGAGAGATGAGAAAGACTGTTAGCGTAAAAGTTTCAGGTTAAAGTTTATTTTATCTGGACTAGTTTAGGTTAAATTGAGAGTTATGTTTGTACGTTAAATTGAGGGTTATGTTTGTACATCAAATTAAACTAAACCAGTAAGCTGAGAAGGCTATTGGTCTCCAAATAGCCAATCAAAGTCCACTGCAAGAGCAGAGCGGTGAGCACTATGTCCATGAAATGTAATTAGCTTCCACTAGACTTGTTTCATATCATTGACTTTTGCAAACTGTCATATCACGTGGCCACTTTCTGGGAAGCTAGATATACTACAGGTACCTTTCCTAGAGCAGAGGAAAAGTCTGTTACAAGATTAGACATTTGTTTTGATATCGACGATAGAGACAAATTCTGCTTAAGCAGCTACAAGACCATACGGAAAAAATCATAGCATATCAATAACCAATTAACAATCTAATGCAAGAAACTGCTAAGCTAGTTACCTGAACAAATTCAACGAAAGCAATACGTGTAGAGTGTATATTATCACCGAGAAGTCGTAGACGAGAAACCTGTACAAAATAGTTAACTGACTAGCAAAGAACTATTTTAAATGATTATTAAAAAAAAACGAATTTGAGGATAGTAGTCTGACCTCACCACAGAAATGCTCAAACAAAGCTTTGACATCTGTTTGAGTTACCTGCAATAAATATAGTAGGCTATGGTAATGAAAAGACTGTTCCATTGGATCTGTATAATTGCTACTATAAATCTGCTTCCGCTAAGTAATCCTTGGAAGTAATTTATGATAGCATGCTAAGAAACATATGGGCCAAGCCAAAGGAAACAGAAGCCAATGTACCTTTTTGTCTATGTTTGTACAGTAAACTGTCCTTATGACCATGTCCCTCTCATCCTCAGACTGCTTAACATCTCAACCATTAGTAATATTTAAAAATAATGAATAGCATGAGGAAATTCACAAGGCAATCCCCATATTGTAAATTTCAGGCAATTAGAACAATATCTATAAAGCAGTAGAAATTTAGGTATGAAACAAATTCACTGGCTTACCTTAGGAAGAAACTTTGGATTCACAGGCACAATTGCAGTCTTTGAAGGCAAGACCTTGACTGGATAGAAACCAAGCACAGTCCCACCAAGATTTAGAGCTGTCCTTGCACCATCTATGAGCAAATATCCGTAGTGTCAAAAGGTTCTTGATAATCATATGTTCGAAAGGATGGGTGTTGTGACTTGTGTGCACTTACCTTCATCTGAAAATTCTATAAAGGCAAATCGCAGAACTGAATGGGGGTCACCACAAATACGGCAATCAACTACCTTCAGTACAGAAATCTTACAATGATCAGAAAAAGAAAAATGTGGCGAAGTAAACCCATATAATCCCTGCATTTCTACAGTGATAGGAAAAAGAAAAAGCAACATGTGTGCCATGAACTGAAAAACATGATTCCACAAACAGGCACTAATTGTGAATGACATTTCTTACCTTTTCCTTTGATACCAAACAAATTTGCTTCATATAGTCTCACTTTTCCCTTACATAGATTCATACTCACTTTCTCCTCACATAGTTCATACTGGCTTTAACTCAGGAAGGCTTTTGAGAGTATTTGAGTCTTCCTAACATTATAGTGATGTACTGATGATCATGGATGCACACTCCTATAAAGTGTGCATTTTATAGAGCAAAAATTGCATCTTAAGAACACAACTCCGGTGCATACTAAGTTGCTGAGGCTGCTTATGTCCATGACAACATAACTATACTTGATGTCCTTTTTGTTGTATTGTGTTCTCACTCTCTTCCATGTTTCGCAATGTCGTGGCCCCTTGGGCAACTCTATGTAAGGCTTTAAATGGACCATACAATTCAAAATCCAACTGGGTAAAATCTTGATGTGGATCAAGTTATCAACCCAATATCTTGATATGTTGGTCCCAAATGAAATCAATAAATTGCCCACTTTTGCCCAGATATTGTGCCTCCACAAACAAGCTAACAACCTCATCACTAGTGTCAATAAGATCCAATTATTGGTGGTGACAATAGATTGTTCCTCTGAGATGATACAATTCAAAAAATAATGGTTACAAAATCAGAAATTAGCCGTTTCAACAAATCCAAATATTTGTAATTTGTTGAACTGGTTCAGAATTATTAAGAGATTAGTTGAATGATCATTTTTTTACTTTAAAAGATACAAAAGTAACTTGCATCAACAAAAAGAATATCTCTGCTGAAAATATAAGTTGGATTGAAGAATAATTGACACACGAAATTTCTTAAATGGAAAAGAATAGAAAAAGAGTAATGTTGTCGATCATATCACCATCCTTGTATGATATATTCAAATAATCTTTAATTATCGCAGTTTGAGAAACTTACTTGGCCACAGGTAGAAAATATCTCAGCAAGCTTCTCTTCAGTCACCTGATATTCGTTAGACAACAGTTCATGTTAGCACAATTAATACAATAGCATATATTACCGATTAAAGAAGCACCAATACAGCTTTAGCAGTTGGACAATGGCAACAATCACAACAGTTCATGTTAGCACAATTAATACAATAGCATATATTACCAATTAAAGAAGCACCAATACAGCTTTAGCAGTTGGGCAATGGCAACAATCACAAGTACGACGATGATGTTAACGGAGGGTCAAAGCAGAAAATTTATATACTCACAAGCTGATCAATGTCAGAAACATAAACAGTTCGCCTAATGCTATCCTCTCTGTCGGCCCTTCGAACCCTTTCATTCATCCTTCTTCGCCCCTGATTATAGCCATTTCTTCTCTGGCAAAGAGATAAAATGGTACCCTTGAATCACAATAAGGTTTAAAACATCAATAATTTTGCTCGGAGAAAAAGGGAAAAAAGTGGGAAAAACCTAAATTATTGATAAAATACAGCAGATCGCAATACGATCCAGTCAAATTCTCTAGTTTCCCCTATTCCCGTCCTAGTTTTCTTGAAAATGAATTGACAACTCCTAAGATAAAACCCAAAACCCTAAAATTACCGATTGCTCGACAACATTTTCTGAAATAGATCAGACGAGGACGGAATCTAAATCGATACGAAAGAAATTACCCTGCGATTCGGCTGATTATTCGATGATCCATCGCTGCTCGAATCCTTAATGCTACCACCGTTACTAATCAGTCCATCGCTATATAAACCACTCGACGCCACAAAAACAGGGGCATCAGCTGAAAGCCGGACATTGGATTTCCAACCATCGCCGCTGTTCGGCCGATTATTCGATGATCCATCGCTACTCGAATCCTTGCTCCCACCACCATTACCAATCCCTCCATTGCTATAAAATCCATTCGACGCCACGAAAACAGGGGCATCGGCCGAGAGGCGGCAGTCAGATTTCCGGCCACCGCCGGCGGCGGCGGTGCAAGAAGAAGGGACGAACTCCTCAGCGGCGGGGTTCAATTTGGAGAGCAAATCAACCAGCTTCCGCACGTCGCTCCGGTACTCCGCATCCGCCGCCGGGGCCTGGCGGCGGACGAACTGATCATCCGCCCCCACCGCCTTCTCCGCCACAGCAGCCATTTATTTATTCCCTCTACGACAAAAAATCACAAACACCCACAAGAACCGCCGGAAACCCGATCGAGTTTCCACAATTCAATCGCAGCAACCAAAGAAGCCAAGCGATCGGCGAAACCTCAGCAGAAATCCATCTCTATCGCCATTGCCTGTTCGCTCTCTCGCTCTTTTCTCAAGCCCTTCTTGGAGCAAAAATGGGGACGAGATGCGGATTCGATGATGGGAGAGAAAGAGAGGGTGAAAGGGGGTGATGAGTTGTTGCTATAAATAGCAACTAATTCCAAAATTGCAGTCTTTTAATTCGAGCTCTAATTCAACATATAAATTTTTCAGAGAGACAAAAAAAAATACATTATATTATATTATATATATATATATATGTTATATTTATTTTATATATATATATATATTAAAAAAATTAAAAAAAATTATGTAATGTGAGAAAAATATGAGGTTAATTGGTGGAATTATTATGTCTAAATGTTGGACAAATATGAAGAAAATTGACATTGATGGATGGAAATGGGAGTAAGTTATGAGCTAGTGGTGATGGCATGTGTGACATTGCTTGTGTCTCTTAGTTCTTATTTTTCTTTCCACATTGGAATGTGGAGGTTGGTTGGGGGGAGAAGTTGGACCATTAGGTGACATTTATTAAAGCAAGAAATGGTTGGTAGTGGGCCCAATTAGACAATGTAAAGAACATATGGGGTGTTGATGAGTGTGATGTGTGAGAGAGCATGGCACCCAATTTTGCTGAGTGGAGATCAAATGGTTCCCATGGGGGTTGAGAAGTGTGCCATCTTGATTAGAAGAATAACAACCTATGGAATGATGTATCTACTAAATTGATGTAATAAATATATGCAATAAGAATAAATCAATTTGTCGAGCATTAATAGGAGTGATTCTTTATTTGCATTTTTTTTCTTCTGAATATTAAATAAATGTTAGATTTGAGTCTATGCAAGAGTAGCTTATACTTAATTTGATATAATAAAAATAGTCAAAATAGCAAAAATTATACTAACCAAATAATTATTCTTTTTTTTCTGAAACGACAAAGAGAAAAAAAAAATTGATCTAAATGAAAATTCATTAAGAGGGTCTTAAAATTGTTACCTTAGTATTTCAAAGAAAAAGTCTAAGGAAGAAAAGGATATAATATTCTAGAATATTCTTGAAATAAAAAAATAATATTTTTTAATTTATGCTACATGACAAATATAATTAATTAGGCTCTTATTGACTATATTTCCTATGTAACATCAAATATATGGATTCGGTTGATCAAAATGTAAAGAAAGTGAAGATAAAATTGAAGTATAATTCTTTCCAACATAATAATAAAATATAATCAATTTTTAATCTTGAACTTTACCTTTTTTTTATATGAAACATTTTAGAGCATATAGCGTTTCGAAACATATTAAAGAACAAATACGAAACAGAAGCTCGCATTTGACGTTGTATATATTTCATTCTTATCCAGAGCAGATATAAAAGCACATAACCAAAGCTCTCGATATCATATCAAACAGATAGAATGTGAAGTGGGATCTAAAACATAATATTGTTTATCCATTTCTGAATGACCACCAAACATAATCTAAAGCATCGTGAGCTCTAAGCACATACCCTTTATCGTTTCTGGTAAATATCCAAATAATCCCTTTACCATTTATGACAAAGGTCTATATAATCCGATCACTTCCTTTATATAACAACTTATCGGGTCTCGACATAGAATGACATCTTAAATTATAATAAAATTATCTTATCTCATCGTATATATAAATATTTCATTTATTAAGATTTTAGTACATTATTTTTCAATCATTATATTAATATATTTTAAAAGAATTAGTTAATATTACGACTTGTTATGACGGTGTTGGAGGATGGATGGGTATGGCCATTAATGGAGTTTCCGTGAAGCCGACAGTACTCGTAAATGAAACGATGGGTGTCCTTATCAGCCTAAAATTGTGTGTGTGTGTGGGTGCGTGGATGACCAGTTTGGCACGGAAAGTGAGGTGGAGAGGGAGCGTTCTCTGCCTTCACACTTCACGAGGAGGAAAGCCCGAAGGCAACAAAGGGTGTTTGAGATTTCTACGAGGTTTAGTCATGTTGATTATGGTGTGTTCTTTGCACGTATGTTTGAGACAAATGGCTGACGAACACTGATGTGTGTGCCTACGTTTTAATTCGTCATGGGAAAGGTTTTTATTGCTTTTCTTGTTGCAGGTTTTTCTCCTGATTCAATATGATAAAACAATAATGAATGCACAGTGATATTAGGGTGCAAGAATGATTTGATTCTTCGATAAAAATGAGTGAGATTTAGGATAACGGGATGTTAACTCGAAACCAATCGAGATAAGATATCGAACCTTTCAAAATGATTTGATTCTTGTAACCTTCTTTTCTCCTTCTGTGGCCATGAACACAACAGCTGAAAGAAAGAGAAGAAACACAGAGAGAAGCACTGATCATTTCATACTAACTTGTTCAGTGATTGAAGAAAGAGGATCTCCAGTTCGCTTCTTATTCTGCACGCATTCTTCTTCTGGTTCTGGAGATAAACACCAGGCAATTAAACATTTGGAATCTGTCTCTTCCTTTTGTTGCATGATCTGCTGGTCATGGAGTTCACCACATATAGTACTAATTAATATGGGACAGCAGATGCCTCACCAAATGCTATACAATACTGTTAGTGAAGGTGAAATGATAAGGAGAAACGGCGCAGGGGGTCCAGAAATCATAAGCAGTGGTGTATCTGTTCATCCCATGGAGTTTACAGTAATCATAGAGAGCTTGTTCCCTTGAATGGTGGGTGGACAGAGCCAAAAGAAACTGTGTCCGTGGAACACACTACAGCAGCACTTTCCAAAGCTATAGGACTTGTTTATCGGTTTAGCAAAGCCATCAATCCTCGCTTGCACTGTAAGAACAAAACACTGCTGGAGAAAGAAGATGACTACTATCTTGAATTTGATCTGGTTTAGCCTTATGATCAGACTCAATTGCAGTTCTCTGCTGCTCTAATGGTTGCAGAAACAAGAACAACCTTGTAACTAGAATCAAACTATGACAGTCTGATATGTGGGTCTACAAACCTCCATGAATTGGTTTCATTCCCTCCTTTTGTGGGTCAAAAGTAAGGAGAATGAGTGCCAGGAAACAGAGTAAAGCTTTAAGGGCCACCGCAACAAAAGTGAACCCAAAGATACATCTGTGAAAGAAGGAATAAGAGGGAAAAGAAAAAGATTGAAGCCATTCATGTGGCAGTCCTACGCTGGAAATCAGATGATTACACTTGAGATCAAGAATGAGGATGCAGTGAAACCCAAAGCTTTTGAGTCTTTGTCTTTGACTTTTCTTTGTTCTGTCAAAGTTGGGTCAGACCTCTCCCTTGCTTTTAGTTTGGCTGTAATGATACTGGTAACACAATATATCAAATGGGAGCCTCCTTGGGATCTAAATTACATGACTACTCTCTCCCACCTCTCTTTCTCTCCTTTGCTGCTGCACCCCTAACAGATGCCTCCCAACCATCCGCTTCTCAACTCTCATGGGTTTCAGCCATAGTGTAGGGTTGTTCACCTCGCTGCTCTTCTTCCTTCTCTCTCTTCTCCTCTTCTCTTTCCCTCGTGTCTCCCTCTCCCTCTCTACCCGACAGGAAAATGCCCCCGAACCCCTCGTCTCTGACCGCTACCGCCGAGGCTTCCATCCCATGAAGCCGAGGGCTCGGCCTTATCCTTCCGACGACGACCACATGATCCAGAACAGCGAGAGGAGGAGAAGGTGGAGGAGAAAGAAGAGCCGCGGTTATCATCATGAACTCGGAGCAAGGACGTTCTCGGCAATGCTCCCGAGGGGCTTCGTTCCCCCGTCCGACTCTTCCTGGCGCCACAACGACGCACCCGACTCGATCGACCTCTTCTGCGACGACAAATCCACCTCGAGACCTTGAAGGAGCAGCCCCTAATTCGTTGCACGTCTCTTTTCCTACTTGGGTGTCTCTTCTCCAAGTTCGGCGGCGATCTCTTCTTCTTGCTCTTGTAAGCTGTAAAGGTGATTCGTTGTTCACGTTTTCTTGTAGCATACGATCGAGATTATCAATTCAGGTTTTAGTCACAAAGATTCATGTGTGAATCCTTAATACCATTTACCCGTCAAACGCTTCTATCTTCACCTTCCACCTTCACTGCGATTGCTGTGCTACCATTGCTTTCTTTTAGTGAAGGGCGTGGGAAGGGGATTAGAACGTGGGTCTCGCATGATCTGGGGAGGTTTGGTGATTCCAAGGCGTTCTTCTTGAGTCGAGCTCTTCATGACTTGGCGTATACTCCATGCAAGCCAAAATGAATCGCTTCGTTCTCGAGGAGTCGTTCGATTGGCGAACCCCGCGGGTTCCCCAGCAAACGATACCGAGTTAACTCAGTGTTCGAAGATGCTCACCGGACCGGAATGGTGAAGGGTTCACTCGGTGTACTTACGTCCACACTTTGCACCGTGTGATTCTCTCCACGTGTCCCTCGTGAGACATCATGTTAAGTCTTAAATTCGAATATTTTAAAATAACAAATATAATTAATATGTAATTTTAGCATATTTTGCGAATAGAATGCCTTTTGAGGCCGTGTGGTTTCAATGCCGAGCACTTGTGAGCATTACCTGTTTGATTAAAAGCCTCTGAGAATCTAATACCAACATCATACACCAACTATGCCCTGTCCAACCCCCATATCCCTCTTCTTCCTCCTCCGGCACCACCGCACGTCCTCCCTCCTCCTCTTGCTCTCTCCCCGCTCCACTTCCACCCTCGCCCACAACCGTCATCCGTGTCCTCCCTCCTCCTCCGACGACGTCGATCTCCTCCGAAAACAGGAAGAGCAGCGGCAAGCTCTCCAGAACCCGTATGATCTGATGAAGGAAGATCCCATTCAGGTGTGCTCCGACCTATGGGTGCGCTGCTTTGGCCGTCCCGCCGACGCCCCGCCGCTTCCTAACCTCACCGGATTCCTCAAAAAGTTCGACCTCTGGGTCCTCGCCTACCAGCGCGCCTGCGCCCACCACACCGGCTCCTTCCCCCCTCGGGGTGCCATCCACCTCCCCCACCTCCGCTCCCTCCTCGCTCTCCAGGTCTCCGTCCTCGCCTCCCCCCGCCGCCCCCACCCCTGGGGCGCCTCCACCCACCTCCTCCTCCGCTCCCCCGTCGACCCACCTTCCACCCGCCCGATCTCCCGCCGCAAGTTTCAGGCCCTCCTCGACGCCGCCCCGCCCCCCTTCCAGGACCGCGTACTCCAGGAGCTCTTGCTCCTTCTCCTCGAGCCTGCGTTTGAGCCCCGCTTCTCCCCCAAGTCCCACGCCTTCCGCCCCGGCCGCAGCCCCCACACTGTCCTCCGCACATTACGCTCCCACTTCGCCGGCTACCTATGGTTCCTCAAAGCCGACCTTTCCAGCGTTGCGGACGGCCTCGGAACTGATGTCATCCTGCGCTGCGTCGAGAGGGGCGTGTCGGACCGCAAAGTCCTCAGCTTGATTAAATCTGCGCTGAGGACGCCCGTCAAGGCAGGGTCTCTGCCACGGGATCAGGAAGTGGACCGGTTGACCAAGAAGCGGATGAAGCGGAAGATGCTGAGGAAGAGAAGGAAGAAGAAGGTTCTGAACGAGAATGAACCTAAACCGGACCCTTACTGGTTGCGCACGTTCTTCGGTTTCGCTCCACGGGAAGCCACCTGGGTTCCAAATTACGGCCACTGCGGGATCCTGAGCCCTCTGCTTGCTAATATCTGTCTTAGTGAACTGGACTACTGGATGGAAGAGAGGATCGCTAAATATTTCCGTGCATCCAAGCTCGACTCCATTTGGAAGGAGTCTATCAACGATGGTTCTCATAACCCCGCCTGGCCTGAATTTGTTCCGTCGAGTGGGAATGAGAAGACCAGGAAGATGGACTATATTCGTTATGGGTCTCACATATTGATTGGAATTCGAGGACCGAGAGAGGATGCAGTGGAATTGAGGAAGGCTCTGATTGAATTCTGCGAGATCACTTATGGGTTGAGGTTAGAGAATTCAGAGACAGAGATTGAGCACATTACTAGGGGGATTGAGTTCTTGGATCATGTGATTTGTCGGAGGGTGATACACCCTACGTTGCGGTATACGGCCACAGGTGGAAATATCATAAGCCAGAAAGGTGTTGGCACACTGCTCTCCATCACTGCAAGCATGCAACAGTGCATCAGAAAGTTTAGACGACTTGAGCTTGTCAAGGGGGATAAGGATCCTGAGCCATTGCCCTGCACGCCAATGCTGTATTCTGGTCAGGCACACACCAACTCTCAGATGAACAAGTTCCTTGAGACAATGGCGGATTGGTACAAATATGCAGACAACCGAAAGAAGGTTGTTGGGTTTTGTGGTTATGTCATTAGGAGTTCCTTGGCTAAACTGTATGCTGCAAGGTATAGACTGAAGTCTCGTGCCAAGGTTTACAAGATTGCTTCACGTGATCTAAGCCATCCACTGAGAGAGAGCTCAAGGAATGATGCACCAGAGTTTTCTGATCTTCTGAGGATGGGCCTTGTTGATGCCATTGATGGTATTCAGTTCTCTCATATGTCACTGATACCATCATGCGATTACATACCATTCCCAAGGAACTGGGTACCTGATCATGAGCTGGTATTGCGTGAATATATTAAGTTGCAAGATCCAAAGTTCTTTTGTGAATTGCACAAGTCAATAAAGCAGCAAGAATTAAGTTCACCACAAGATGATATTTCTAAGGTTGTTTGGGATTACAAGGTTTTTGGAGTTTGGAGCAAATCACAAAGAACCACGAAAGAACAAGGGAAGTTGGAGGAGGGTGCCAATGCTTGTAGAGTTTCTTGTGCAGGATGAGATTGTACCAAGCAGTAAAGTGTTGTATCATTTCTAGATCTCCTTTCAGATGGAACATCTTTGATCATTCACTTCTTGAAGATGTAAAAATCTGAGAGTGGTTAGGTTAACAATGATAGCAGCGAACTGGACAGCACCTTAGAGATGTCAAGGTAAATGCCTCCATTTCTGAGTCCTAAGAGTTAATATCATTATGGAAATGGTGGATATTCCCTGTATTCATTTCATAACCATATAAATTTAGTGACCCCACATAATCTATATCTGATTGTGATATACACACCCATATTTTTTTCATGTTAATTTGTTTCTTAAAATTTCAATAAAATGAGATTTTTTTCCCTTCTCTAAGTCTGATTGTGTTTTTCATGTATACACACATAAATCTGCTTTTAAAATTTTTTAATTTCATTCTGGAGTTTGCTTGTGCTACTATAATAACTTGTAGGTCTTCATTTTAAATATTCTTATCCATTTCTAGAGTCAATCCATAGGGCTTTAACTACCTTGACATAGGTTGGAACAATGGAAGAACCTTAGACCCTGCCAAATTCCTAAGGGGTAGGTAGGAACTTGAAAAGAAGACTGCACGTGTTAATCTAGGAGGTGAGGTCTTTCAATGTTGCCTGATTATTTGGACGATTTGCCAGTATTCTAAAAGACTTTGACAATTCTCATGTATTGTATTACTGACCACTTGGGTAGCTGGAATCTGTAAGACTTTGACAATTCTCATGTACAAGAACTCAAGATCATCTCAATCATCCAATGTGAGATTAATCACATGCTAGCACATTCATATCCACATTTTGCAGATAATTATCAGATCTCCAATATCTGGCCTTCTATTGTGTCAACTATATGTTTTTCATTCGTCATCTTAATTGAACAGTTTTCTGCTTGAAACCTCATTGACTCATCCAATTTAGTTAGACAAAAAAGAACGAAATTGCTTTTGTACTCTAGTGTCTTCTACACTTTAGAGGTTTGACAGATCACATCATGTTGAGGTGTTGATCCCCTTCATTTTCTTTGTCTATTTGCTGCTGTAATGCTGAAATCATCAACTACATTTATCTTCCATTTTTTAACACTATTTTGGAGTGCACAGAGCCAGACTAGTTTGAAGTACTTTGACATGTAGTTTGATGGTAGCTTTTAACAGCTATGTTTTTCTTATTTGAACTGTATATTATTCTACACAATTCCTTATTATGTATGATTTTCTGATTTAACTTCCACGGTAATGACTCTTTTATACTTGCACCTGTAATTTGCAGTCTATGGTACATTTATGCTGCACAACACTAATGTAGGCACTTTTCAGAGCATTGTTCTACAGGTTGATCATTCGGTTGGTTCAGTCAGTTCTAGATTATTCATGTTCAATTTCGTCAGTCTGTGATGTATTGATCTTATCGACCGAGTCGAACCTAATTATTGAAAACTGACCTAATAAAACTAAGATTATTATTTGATCAGTTTGATTGGTTTGGTTTGCACACCAGTCGTAGCAACTTGCAAGAAGAGATGACCAGGTAGGCTTCATTCCTTTCTTGATATGCTAAGTCGGTTCACAAATGAAGTTTTGTGATTTATATAATGATAAAACTAAGTTTAATTTAGTTTAGACATTACCAAGTAGGACTAAGTCATTAAACTGGGCCAGCTCAGAAGAGTTCTATCTCTATATATTTATATGGTTTCTTTGGTTTACTCGGTTTCCATTCCACAAAGCTGAACCAAAAGCCAAAAAGTTCCTTTTATGGATACACTGAACTAAATTGACTAGGTTGCTTCTGTTCAGTTGGTAATTCAGTTTTTATTGAATGATGCCCACCCCTCTTGCTTTATGGTCACTTCATACCTCCAATAAGAGGTACAAGTGATTTTGTCATCTTTGGAAGGTAAGCAACCGCAAGTCCATTTTTTTTCCAAATATTCATTGATTTGATTCGAACATTTTCCTAGTAATAAGATTGAATCAATGATGCTGTATTTTATTCTGTCAACTGGAATAATATATGCTTCTGTTTGTAGCTAGGAAACTCTATTTAGTCTTTAGAGGCTATCAAAATCTTCTACTTATATCAGGTGTCATGTTTCAGCATTTGCATTTTTTTTATTTAAGTTTCTATTCTTTTTTCAGGTCAAGAAAAAGTAATATCTTATGTTAGTCACACTATTTTACCATGGCAGTAATGCAATCTGGACAGGCGACATCAGCTCTTGACATCGAATGTAGTTAGTCATGCTCGTGATTTAAACCAGCAGAAAATAGAAAAAGAATCTTGGTCATTCAGTCATGATCGTGCTAAATGCTTGTGTAGAGGTTGTTGCTTTGAGCTTCAGGTTCCACCAGGGTCTTGATGAAGATATTGCCGCTGCAGCAGTTTCAGCTCAAAGCTACAGTGTCATCACCGATCACTTGTGTTTCAGTATCATGGCTGAAGAATATGGCATGAGTTTCAACACAGAAAACATTTTATACTGAATATCCACTCAGGTGGTTCTTTTCGAGGAAAATTTACTGAGGTGATTGTGGGGATTGCAAGGGTGTAAGAAACTTTGAAGCAACATTAAATGTAAATAATGTTATCTTTATCCAACCTAGGTAGTTCTGCATTAGGGGATAGAAGGTAACAGTACTTGGTTGAAAATTTTAGCCACTCTGGAAGCCAAGTTGATTCTAATTTGTTTATGGATTACTCAGGCAGAGATTAGCAGAGGTTAATTCCTGGTACTTGTGATGTTTGTCTTCCTACTCATTTTAGTCACATTAGTAGCTGAAGTTATTTCTTTCTTGTTTGAAGTTCCAACACTCTTTATGTTGTATATATGAATTTGAGTGGTGCGTTATTAATAACCCAAGTTTAAGGTTTCTTATATCATGTTAATTAAGATTTACTTTGTACAAGTTATTGGGTCAATATATCAATTTGAACGTTAGAAATTGATACATGCATTTTACTTCATCTGAATTTTAAGTATCAAATTTATCTTATTGAAAATTATCTGAATCTAATTTAAATAATTTGTGTAGATCCAAATAAAAAAAATCAATATCATCTTTATGTATCCAAGGGAAAATATTTTCTGTATTTATACATGATAATCCAATATGTGGTTTATAATGTGAAATATTTCTTTCGATGGGATCAATTATAAAAAGTCCATTAGATTACAGTAATTGAATTTATTTACTGTTCATCTATAATATTTATTCTATTTTATTATTAATTTAAATATAATTTTTTATACACACGGATTAAAACTACGTCTAAGTAATGTCATCGGCATTAGTCTCCAACACTAATGTTAATGTCATCGGCATTAGTCTCCAACTCTAATGTTAATGTCATCGGCATTAGTCTCCAACACTAATGTCACGGATTTAAATTACGTCGAAGTAATGTCACTAGCATTAGTATGTCACATATTTAAACTACGTCGAAGTAATGTCACCGACCAACATTCAAAAAAAACCCGATGCCACCCGAACTTCATTTATTACGATTTAAATTATTTGTTTTATCGATTTATTGATATACTGCGTGGCGAAAAAAAATTGAAGTGCTAAAAACTGATGATACGATATCGTATTGAGTGCGACATCTCCAAATCGTTATATTTCTGTTCATAACTGTTATAAATGGCCGTTATTTACGCTTCTTTTCCTCTGTCGAAACAAGCGCCCTCTACTCGTATTATCGTCGCCTCTTCTTCCATTCCCTATCGCCTTGGGGTTGTCTTCCGGATCTCGCCACCAATCTCCTTTCAAGGTTCTTCCATCTCGGCCTTCTTTAATCAGGTTATATAATGTAGTTTGTTGCGCGATTATTTTCTGGTAAGTAGTATGTTACGCCATTGCCGTGCTTGCATTCGTCATCGTTCGGGAACTCGCTGCGTTCTAGAGATCAGTGCTACTGTTGGAGCCAAACCTTTAATCCCCCGACGTTTAAACCGATCGCTGCTGCGTCTTTTTCAATCTTGACATTTAGTCATTGCTGATTGATAGGTAGATATAATGGCAAACATGTCATTGGAGGTCCATAACGAGGACTGCAGTTTGAGGGATTTCGGCTTTTCTTGAATGTTCTTTACCTTGTTTTTTTTATCTGAACTTGTTTTGGACATTCCCGTACGGCACTCAATTTGACAGATACAATGAATGGGATGTTTCCAGATCCTTGAGTTAGGTAAGAGTCTTTAGAGAGACTTCCATGTAAAGGTGAACTCTGGAGCATCCATATCTCTTTATTTGGAGACAACAAAGTTTTGCTTTGCACAAATATTCAACACCTCACGACAAAGAAAAAGGAACATACTTTTATTCAACTGGACTCTCATCCTTTCTCAACTCGTTTATGGACAACCTAAAACTCCAATGACCCTCATGAGTCTATATTTCTCATGTAAATTCAAACAGAATTGCTTGCGGCATGAGCAAATCCATGTTATCTTATGTGTTTACAAAGGAAATCTTGTCGGTCCCGCAGCTTGCAACATCTGCTTTGTCACTATATAAATATAGGGACAGGAAAAGCTAGATTTTGCATGATCGATTTTGGATCTCTGCTTTGTCACATTGTGTGGACTTCTTGAGTTCTACATATTGAGGTTAGTATTGAAAATGGTGATAAGAACTCGTAGATCATGGCATCTTTCATGAGTAGGCATCATCAGCTTCTGTGACCTTTTTATGGTAAAATAACTAAGATTCCTTACAACTCTAGGAGAAATAAATGGTCTCCATCTCGAACAACTGCAATGTCATCTATTTCTGCGTTATCTTGATTGACCACCTTTGTTGGTTGATAACCAGTGAATTTCTGACCTGCACTTGCACAAAATAAAGTTTCAGACAACACTGTTAGATAATAGTTTGATTTAATGCAATAGCTAAACCCTGTTCAATTCATGATTTATAGTTTTATGGAGATGAAGTATCTGCTAAGATCTAATCCTTATAGCTTTGAGTTAGAGAAAAAAAAAAAAAAAAACTAACTTCAAACTTAATTAAATTTTACTATCCAGCTTCAATTCAGGGTTTCATCACATATTTTAGCTTAGTCAAATAATACTTACTAGCAGTTTTAAAGAGCTCCTCTAAAGAACCAGGTAAGTTTATGAGCTTCCCGATCTGTTCTCTTGAACTTCTTGACTTTCTTGAAAGCATATGAATGATGACCCTTTTGTTGGTTGTTTGAGTGTCACTGGTATTGACTGCACTGCTTCCAAGGTCTGAGCTTGTCTTCTTCATTTTGTCAGGAAATTTTGACTGCATCAGTTGCTGGAATCGTTCCTGCTTTATTTCGGTCACGGTGTTTGTTCTATGTATGTTTGCTACTTGATGATTCTCTATTATGGACATTCTGTTTCTGTATCTTAATGACAATTCGTAGCTACCATCATAAGCATCTTTCTCTGTCAAAGCTGTTGATGTCCCATTGCTGTCATTTACTTTGTCCATGTTTACTCCTTGATCCAGAATAATGATTTTGCAGTGAGCTGTTTGGTCATCCCTGTGCTCTGCTGCATATCTTTCTGCATCGTTTAATTTTATGCCATAACATACTGACTCTTGAGGTGTGCATGGAATATCTCCTGTCTCCATTGATCTCCGTGTTGGTTGTTCTTGAACTTTGTAATCTTGGTGTTGCGAAGAGAGGCTCTGATTTTCTTTTTTGAGCCATTCATCATGTACTCGTGGACCATTTTCGTCTACTCTGGTAGATGGTCTTTGTTCTAGTTTCATTTTCTGTAAAATGGCATCAAGAAGCATGAACTTCTATTTTTATATAAACACTTTCTTGATGGATTTAGGATGTAGCTCCAAAAAATACCTGTAAAAGATTGTTCCTAATGGTATTCCCATCTTCTGTATTCTCCTGAAACATGTTCATGAATGTGGTGCTGCTCAGCCTTAGAATTTGTGAGAGTTCAATGGTGCGTGCAGTAAATGGTTGTGGCATGCAACATAGGACTCCTATCTCCCCAAACACTTCTCCTGCAGCTACCCTTTCGTAAACCTGTTGACACACACATGCACACTTAGAGACATGCTTTTAGCATGTATATTTATGAAGAACATAATAATAATAACTTACTTGTTCAGTTCCACCAATATTTGATATCAAATCCTGTGTTGAAGCCATATCAACAAATAAATCAACTTATTGTTGTTAAATATGAACAATTTTACATGAGCAACATAAATTATTTAATGAAGCACCCAAACCTTTACTTACCACTGCTCCTGATACCAATATGTAAAGATCTGTTGATGCCTCATTTTGCAGTATTACATCTTCCTTTGGTGGAAAATACTCAGCTTGCATTTCTGTAACCTATTTCTTGCAAAAAGTGGTATAAATATATTGGAAATATCATCAAAATGTTTGTCATTAGAGGCAGGTATGAGTGCATACCAGTTGATAAAGGAAGTTAAAGGAAACCCCATGGAAAAGTTGGACTTGTTGTAAAATTGGAAAGAACAAGCAATATGCTATGCTTGAACTAATGCCCTTTGGTAGATCATTCAAAGTTTCTTGCTGTTTTAGTCCTTCTGTCTTGAATCTTAAGCATATGTGAGATAGCATTTGATCCTTGATACGCTGGGGCAACTGATTTCTTGCTGCAAATTCCAAAGCAGCCTGGATTGTGTCTCTCTGTCGCATCAAATAATTGTCAGCAGTGGATGACAATGAATTTAGTAATCACCTTTAATCAAACCTGAGATATCTTTTCTTAAAGCTGCTTTCTAAATGAATGTTAATCAGGTAAACAACCTTTTGTGTAGCCAACATTGATGGTAGGATAAAGCTACATGTCTAAGCTTATTCTATAACAAATTGACTGGCTTTTCTGAGAATTTAAATACAACTGCAGACTTGTTAATCTATCGACATTCTTGTAGGATGGAAGAATAACTACACAAAATGAAAATTGTTTTAGTTTGAAATAGAAATTAAAATATATTTTGGTTCCTGAGAGCCATATATCAATAATCGAATATATCTATTCCATGAGCATTAGTTTATTCTAAGAAATCTGCTTGTGCTTGCAGCTATTTATCTCCTAGTTTTTTGAACTTTATAAACAGGTAACCTGGCATTATGAGGCAAGTGATAACAGTTTTTTGGCAATTGGTAGAAGGAACAACACGTACGAAGTTTCGGGTGCGGCTGGTGCCATGTACAACAAGGTTTGTCATGTTTCCAATGAGGTAAGCTGTCAATCCCAAATTAAACAGCATGTAGAAGATGTCAAAAAGCATTTCTCTTGAGTTCTCAGCATGTAAGTCACCATATCCCGTTGTTGTCAGTGTTGTAATGGACCAGTACATTGCAGTTACATATCTGGTCCACAGATTTTCTGATCTGAAGTTTGAAATCACTGCACCTATCCATGTTCTCCTTGGATTAGGATATCGATCAGCAATAAGATAATTGAAGCATGCAGCAGAGTGTACAGCAAAGAGAGTTACCTGAAGCCAAACACAGAAGTTGCAAGCAAATTATTCACTGATCATGCTTGTTTAGAAATAGAAAGGAAGTGAAAATAGGCCGAAGGCTTACCAAGATGAGCTTTGTGCATCGTGTCCAAAAATAATTGAACCTGATATCCTTCTCAAGCCTATCAAAAGAAAATGATATATAATGACTATCCATTTTCCTTGTTCATCAGACTTTGAAGATACTGGAGAGGATGCAGACCTTGAAAAAAGGGAACTGACCCGACGTAGCCGCCACAGTCTAAGCATGTTGAGTATTTTAAAACCAAGGTCATTCCCACTGCCTTCAAAGAGAAGGCTGATTGCTTGAAATGGAGCTGTTGATAAGATGTCAAAGATGAACCAGGAGGATAGATATCTGCATGGTAATGTTGAGTTAATACAATTTATCTTGATTTTTTTTCTTCTTAATGAGTACTATGCTTATGAAGGAGAAAGAAATAGCTAAATGTTACATACTGACCTGGCTGCAATTCTCTTTGGATCATCAATCAAGAGATATGATTTACGATCCAGATAAGCGACAAAAAAGGTAAGAATAATATCAATTGCAAAAAAGCTATTCAGGATGTTTTCAACCCAGAAAAGTTTGGGTGGCAAGTATCTCAAAAATGCTAGTTCAAATGGGCAGATCCAGGCTGAATAAATAACCAGGAGAACCAGGAACATCTGCCATGCTCTGAGAAGAAAACAAGTACCATGTAAGTGGAGAACGTATTAGCTGGTTATTCTATCTTCTGCATTGATGAAATTTAATGTGTAGGGAAAATTTCACCTGTAACGAGGATTGTAGGGTGATATTATAAACTTTCTCAGCTTGATTGACTGGTTAATCTTTGCTCCTAAAGATGGAAGGAGGTCACTAGAGAAACTGTAGCTGCTGCTTTCCTCCTGGAAGCCATCATAACAGAAAGGCTGAAAGCAGGATTTGGCAGAAAGGAGGACCATATTTGCTTTGGCTTGTATGTGAAGCTAGATGTGTATGTTGAGGTGTGGTGGAGTGGTTTTATATACATCCCCAGGCTACGTTCAGTTGACTTTAAAAAGATTTTATTTTGGTTCTAGATTATGAGGCAAAATAGAGGAAAACAAAGATTTTTTTTAGAGAAAGCAAGGTTGGTTTCTTCGAGCCCTAACCGTGAGAATGACAGTTCAAACACATATGCTTGATATGGGACTGTAAATAGAGACAAACATATTTTAGGTGGCCATGCAGATGGGTGTAATTTAATTAAGAAGATGGCGAGACCCTACTTGATGGATGTTTGCTCTAAAGATTGATAGTACAGGTTCTAAAGCATCAAGATTACTCTAGATAGTATCCCATTACTGATGCTTGTTACTTTTGTCAGGATATTGGGAGAAGGCTGGGGTTGAAAACTGAACTAGATTCACAAAAGTTCATCTCAAAAGCAATTTCCCAACTTCAGGCATTAAAGTGACCTCTGATTATTTATGCTCCTTATGGTTGAAGAATGTGGTCCAGTAACTACCATTTGATCTATGAATGAAGTATCTCTTTTGCCTTCTTAGTTAATAGGTCTCAATATGTTCTTATGCAGATGGAAATCAATTTACATAATTTGCATCTTGCGCAAACATGTTCTTTGCAGAGGATTTCGAAGAATGTTTTAATTAGTTCTTCTAGAAACAGTTAATTAAACAACTGTTTAATTAATTGTGAATTTAATTTCCCATAATATATTTCTGAATTTGAGAGGACACTGATGATCCTAATGTGAGCATTCTACTTTGGACCATTACTTATAGGGCAACTGGCAACAAGAGGAGGATTTATTTGCTTTGCCTTCAGGTAGACTCAAAGCTACAGAAGCCTGACAAAGTTGAACGAAGCATTTTGCAAATCATACTTAAAATATCAAGTGGTTTGTTCAATTCAAGCTTCTGTGTGGATCAGTTTAGGTGCTTCTCGATCCATGGACATGTGAGTTAGTTCAGAAAGCAGCTTACTTTGTCACACAACCCTCAATGATGTTGAGGATCTTTGATGTAAAGGGCAGGGGCCACAAACTGATTAAAGCAGAAGTCAGGAGAGAAAACACAGTATAGTACTACATGGAGGTCATATTCTGCAAGGTAGTTCGCCTGAAATGGCTTTGATAGTTGAATCTCCAATGGTCCATCTTGCCATCTTTATTACATTGACTGTGGTAGGTGACGGTAAAGAAATTTTAGGAATTTACCTCTTTGGCTTGTCATCAAGGTTGTTGCTGGCTAAGTTGCATGTCAGCCTCATGGTTCAATGCTCACCATTTAGAAGGTGATCTGTATTGAGTGCTGACCACTTCCTGTGTGTTTAGGGAATTAATTTGACTAATGTAAACAACTGATGTACAGCCCTAACACCATCAGTGTGTATCCTGAATCTCTGGTGATTTGACTTCATCTACATCTATTATCTCTCGACATGGACAACCAAAGAAGGAGCTTTGTGGTGCACTACAACTGAAGAGACCATGTGCTGTTTGGATATGATATATTGATATTACCTTTTTCATGTCCATTCATTAACTATACTTTTCTTCATTTTTATGTGGTGGTTGTTCAAGACATGTTTAATGTTTATTCCAGGAACCAAGCTGCCACTCTTAAGAGTCACATGATCCACACGTTTTGAGGAAAGATCAAGAGTACAAAATCCCATGTATAATCTGCATCTTTGAATTGAGTTTCTCTTCATGATCACATCCTTTTGGATTCACATAAATCAAGATGTCCTTCTGGATTACGAGTCTTTGAAATCACGCAATGAATATTCCAGAGGAGGATCTCAGATAATCATGCTGCTTTGTTTTCAAAACTAGATTGCACCGCGAATTATGTGGTTCCTGTGGGAGAATGTTTAAGTTTACTGCTCCTTGAGGGAAGTTTGTTGATAAGAATTCACTCATGTATCTTTTGATTTTGCAGGTAGCTGATGGATTGCTTCTCTGGATGTCACTCTGTCCGTATCCACTGAGCAGGTCTTTCTTGGAAGCTCATCATCCCCATCCTAAGAGGTAAAGTGGTCCTTCAACTCGAAAAAATTCCATGTGATAGCTCCCTCATGTCATAGTCTTCATTGATTTTGGGCCATGGCTTAATTCTCTGGTCAACTATCACTCTTGTGGATTCCTTTTGCCTTCTTTTCATCTGTCATGTTCTTGTCAACCTAAGATTTAGAGGTTTATCATCTTGATCTATTTAGGATATCATGAGTCTTCTGAAAGATTGTAGAGTGACAGTAGCATATGATCATGCATAAGGAGGTCCAACTAAGGTCGTTTCAGGTAAGACATTCATAACAGCACTTTGAAGTCTAGATTTGCTCAGGCTTGCTCAATAATGTTCCATTTGTCGACAAAAGCATATGGGGCTTCCTGCTTGACTGAAACTCTCAAAACAGACATGGCCAAACCATATTCCTGTTCTTTGATACATATAATTCTCTTGTCCCACATGTACACATCAAATTGTGGTATCTGAGCCTCAAATTTGAGTAACCTGGCATCTGGTTCCACTCCATCTTTCTTTCTTTCCATTCAAAAAGCTCACATGTTCTGACTAGAGAATCGGAGAAGGATCCACCAGATCCATTCTCTTCACTCTTTATTAACCAGTTCGTATGCCAGGTTGGTTCCTAATCTAACCCAGTAATGACATTATCACTGATTATCTTAGGTTAAATGCTTGTTGGGCACTGTCTCCATGCAAGCATTCAAATCTACTGATTTGTTTAAAAGAAAAATAAATATACCAACTACTGGGCCAGGGTTTTATGGTGGGTTGTCACTGTTTTTAGAATTGTTAGAATGATAGCTCTTAATTATTGGCCTTTGTTTCTTTGGACCTTCATTGTTGTTAGAAAAATCTCAGTGCACATACAAGCAGCTTGACCTGTTCTTATCATCATCAAGAAATGCCAGATACACACTGTCTCCATGCGGGATGTGCTGGTGTGGCAGCAGGAGAGAGGGTGGGCTGTCCCGACTCATCCTCTTGTCCTCTCCCCTTCCGCCACACGGCAGCCCGTGCATGGAGTCATGCACCGAATCACACTACTGGGTTGTTAGTAGAGTTCTTTCACCATTTCTCTTGGCTTCATGCTTCATTGTTACTTTCAGTAGAGAAGAAAACATGCTTGGCTTGATTCAGCACTGTTCTTTGCATTGCATGGATGATCCTTTATGACTTCTCTCAAATGGCTTTAGCTACATCCAATCATGTGCAACGTATGTCGTTAATGATTGGTCAGTCGATGATGACCTTATGTCGACAACCAATAAGAGAAACCCTATCATTGCCTCCATTGGTTTTGTCTAGCTCAAGAAAAAAAGAGACTCTCCCTGTCACCGGTTCTTCAACAGAGACTGTGATGGGGAATAAAGCATGGATAAAGTAGAAGGCATGCTTAGTTAGAAAAATACCTTCCACATGTCAGTTGCCCTTACTAGTTGATTGTAGCTTTCCAAGCAGCGGCCAAAAGCTTCTCATCCCCATCCTTCAGCCAGAGATTGGCCGTAGAAGTTGACCATCCCTTCTCCAACTATGGTGAGGAATGGCTCAGTTGACCACCTCGAAAGATCCACCGAATCTGTCAATGGAGTTTAGGTGCCAAAGACGCAGTTTCTAGTGTCGAGTGTGTGGACTAGTACTCAACTTGCACAGTTGCATTTGCTTCTGAAACATGCATTCCTTTTTGCTCTACTTTTAGAAAGGGTACCACAAAGAAACTGTTGAGGATTGATTCTTCCCGGAAGAATCACAACACAGCAGTCGAATTATCTCGAGTGAACTCGTACTCGGATCGAATCTGCCGGCCGACCGCGTTGTCGGTGCCACCAAATGGAGACATGATGCTACTTTAGACTTTGAGCACCGTTTTGTTGGCCTTACGAATTGTGCAGGTGTACCAACAGGAAGGATGGCACCACATTTGGGGTGCCCTCATACTTCTTGCAATTGATTGAACTTTGAGGGATGAAGATTTCCTTCAGAATTTTGTGAATGGATAAAGAAATGAAGTTATTTAGGATCTGAGCTTGTTTATCTTGTTGATGGATTCTGCTTGCTGGTCCATGAACAGGTGCTGCTAAGTTTGTCAAAAAGATGCAGCATGTCATCGCATGCCACGATGTGTTGGGGAACTCATGATTCCCTGGTCCAGCATCTCGGAGTTTTGTCCTCGCATGACCATGATAAGTCGACAATCACATCAGCTTTTCACATTATTATAGAATCGTTCCGATTTATATGCACTAATATTAAATTCTTAGAATATTTCTTTGTATTATGATCATCCAAGATCAGTCAGGATTTCTCTCTTTCATTTGACTCTTCTCTTCCATGCTTCTTTTTCTTTGATGGAATAATTTACAGAGCACATCAAGTTTCTATCTCTTTCATTTTTCATGCAAATTTCTCGATAAGCACATATCTAGTCTTTATTCAGAATTTATGAAATAATTTCTGAAATTTGTTTTTTTTTTTTTAATTATAGTGACTATCATCTTTGACTATCTCCACAAATTTGATTTCTGCTTCAATCATCCAATCCTAGGACGAGAATTCCGAGTTGGGCTAAAATTATAATTAGACTTAAAAATGTATTCGTCGCCCTGTAAAGACATTGATATGATCTACGAGTATGTGTATTTTACTTTTATTGAAACCCTAAGTCAGACCACTTAAGTAGACTTTTTGAGTCAAGCTTGAGACAGGGCTGCATGGAAGATTATGATCAAGCAAGTCCAAATGAATTCTTGACCTTTCATTTGGCATTTAACCTTAAAAAAACATAAGAGTAATGCTGAAGAGATTGCATCCTTTTAGGTTTTCGTCAATCACTTTACTCCTCCATTAGATTGCTGTTGTTTAGGTCTAAAGAGATTGTTCCAACCGTGAGCCATCCTTCGTGAGCGATAAGCCGATCCCAAATTTTATTTTAATTCATACTCACTGTTTTTGTGGATAAGGAAATGATGAATTCCTCATCAATCCGATGTGATAAAATTGATCCGATCTAATCCGTTTTGAGTGTTAAAATGTTACCAGCAAAAAAAAAAAAAAAGGAAGAGAAATTCTAATATTCAAATTCAATTTAATTAGTTCAGAATGAAAATGTACGAGAATAGTACAAAGATTTTTCCTTACTTTATTCATGTGTGTGACTTTATTGATTGAACATCGAATAGTGGCTTACTTCTAAATGTATCAGTAGAATCACGCCACTCGTATTATTTATTAGTTCCCTGCATTGCAGCAGTTCGATCGGTCAAATCATACACATGATTCATTTCATAGTCTTCAACTCGATCTCCAACCATACTCCAATGGCTTGTAGTCATATGATCCATAATATATATGTCTAAAGACCTCGTAGAACTGAAGTATGCAGCAGATTTCTTGGATCGATGGCATCGTCTCGATTTATACGACATTACCAGATGATGCGATTCATGACGATCCAAAATGAAACTCGAAGAACACGTACTAAAAGCAATGTTAAGCCTCCTTTCTCAAAGCTTCAGATTGAGATCGATACCATCCGCTGCTTCTCCTCTCCTCTCGGATGTTGCTGTCTCAGATCTACTTGGACCGATGGGTATGAAACTGTAGTAGGGTCGTTCATCCTGCAGCAAACAAGCAAGTTCGATCAAGGAGGAAGAAGAGAGTGATGACCGTAAGAAGGGTGTGAAACAAAGTGCACCACTTTCTTGCCTGACCAACATCACCAAGATCGGGTTTATAGAATGATGGGTTGGGGGAAGAGCACTTGGGACACAAGGTGAGAAAGCTGCCATTTTCTTTGTTGCCTCTGTCGGGATGAAGACCGGAACTCGAAGCGTCTCTTCTGAAACCAGCAATTCCATTTGCAGGTGAAGGGAGTTTAGAGGGGTAAGCTGTTTGACTGGAGATGTCGTCGGGGTAAAACGGACATGGCCGCTTCCTGCCAAGGATCTACACTGAGTAGATGAAATGGCCATTTGATGATGGTAGTAGTAACTGTTGCAGAAGAGAAAGCAGCGGTGATGCGTACCCTCGCTCGCTCTTTCTCTCGCTCTCGCTCTCGCTCTCGCCAGCAAGATAGCAAGTCGTAGCTATGCGAAGTGGTTTGGTTTGAAGGGGGCTCCACGGACGACGCTGGTGATGCCATGTTCGCCTGCAGATCAAGCAACACGGACTCGTGAGCACTGCCGTGGACCGAAGCAACCCATGACATCGCAGCGAAAGATGGATGCTCCTAACCAGTGTCATTGGCGTCCTGGATCGACAACTGGTGTTCGAGAGATCGCTCCCCGGAGGGACATGAAACCCAAAACTCTTAGCAAAAGCCTCACCGTCGCAAGCGTTCGGATCGCCGGCGTTCCACAGCACTGGCATGGAGGTGTCCTGCGCGACCGGCCGGGGGGGTGGCATTGATATGACAGGGTAGGAATTGACAGGCACGACCAGGGCGACTCGAGGTCGCATCACGCCTTCGTCCGTGGCGAGCGGGAAGTAAGGCTGCTGCTGCTGCTGCGGCGGCGGTGGCGGGGGCGGGGGGGGCGGCGGCGGGAAACCGAAGCCCTGCGTGGATGGATCGGAGGAGGAAGACGCGCCCTTCTTCTGCTGTTCTTCTAGCCGGAGTTTCTCCAATTGGGCGACTCCAAGCCCGCGCTGGGGGATCTTCTTCTGCTTGTTCTTCTTCCCCATTCTGAGTCCACCGTCACCGGGGACGCTGCCTTTGGTCTGTTCATTCGGTGTCATGCTTCCTCCGTTTCACCCAGCAACAGAACTTCCATCCAACACTCTTACCAAGAACCTAAATACCATCAGCCTCGCTCCGGGCCGAGAAGGAAGCGATCGTGATCCATTGAAGGAGGAGGACAGGTATCTGAGGAGCTGAAGATCTCGCAAAAATCGGCTAGGATTGCATTGTCTGAGGGGTGCGATGGCATCCAAAGAGCTGTTTGATCGAATCTTTTCGCAGCAGTTGTTATCGCCCAAATCCTCGCTCCACTCCTCTCCCGATACTCTCGACCAGCCTTTGCGGAAGGAGATCTCTCTCGCTGCTCTCTTCCTTCACGAATCTATCTCCAAATCTTCTCCATATACTTGCTTGGAATGCGAACCGATCTCATCGCATCAAGGCATGTTGGATCCATACATGAAATGGTGTGTGCCATTGCACCCATTCACCGAGATCGGACGGAATCTATGGTCCCTCGTCTTGATGGCTGACGGTCTCTCATTAAAGAAGAACTCGGAACACAAATTACTCCTTCAACAATTTGGCTTAAGTCCAAAACGCTTTTCTAGAAAGAAATAAAATGTCTTTTTATATCTTGGTGTTTCTACATATATCTAGAAAGAAATAAAATGCTTCTCTCTCTCTCTCTCTCTCTCTCTCTCTCTCTCTCTCTCTCTCTATTTGGGTGAATACTTAAGCATTGTATTCCCTTCAGAATGCACGTCACTCTTGTACTTCATTTAGAAGGAAAGCAACAAGTGGATCGCATTGATGAGAGGATGATGAGATTTATAAGCCAAAGGCAAGAAGAAAGCCACCATCAAAGTCTCTTAGATACTTGCATGACATGTAAAGTGGATGCAAACATGTATGTAATCATGTGCGAGTGAGGCTTTCAATTATCATGATGTCTCATTGCAATGGCGTCATGGAATGCACCTTTTGGTGTGACCACCAGCATGACATGAAGGACGTGACTTGGCATGGGATCCTCCTCCCCATGCATGCTACCATCTTGCAAGATGCCATCTCATGTCATCATACATCATATGGGTTAGATGTAAAATATAGTTGTTAGATAGAGTGATGACACATTAGATTTTGGGATGCATCAACAACTTCCCATATCTCACCTTCACATCTTTGCTTGACTCCTAACAAAGTTCTTTGTTCATTAACACATTAAGTGAAGTATTAATCCCTTTTTCCCTTTTCTTAGACATCCAAAAATCAATCTCATCAAAAATAATAAAAAAATATATATTGTGATACCAATTACATCTTTTAAGATAATTGTATTTTACCTCCAGTAAACAAAATTTGGTCTGAGCAACAAGTCAATGAAAGTATAAAAGAAAGAAATACTAAAAGAACAATGAACTATAAAAAAACATCTACAAACATTAGGAGCTCAAAACATTTTTCATGTCTAAAAACTCCAATATTTGAGTCATTCACAACTTGGTAGCATTCTAGATGGCAAAGATATGGAAGGGAAAAAAAACCTAGAATAAGGCTCAACAAGGAAGGAAGGAAGAAGGTTAGGTTAATGTGGGGGCATGAAAGAGACACATACATGCATTGCCTTTCTCTAAATTCCACTCACATTTCCAGTATTTCACCTACCCAAATTGTCCTTTGTTAATAATAACCAAAGTGGTGGCATTTTATTGCACAATGTATCCTCTTTTGTATTTCTTATGCCATTGGAGCTGACCTAACACTCACTTAAATGGGTGAAAATGATGCCTTCTCTGCAAAAGGAACCTAAACCTTGCCTTGCATCAATGGATGCTAGCTGTATATCTTCACCGTTGTTGACAAAATGTTGCATGGAGGATGCCAATTACCATAGTTATTTCCTTTAATGTCTTCTCATATGATCATTAACTTGACATGATACATCATTATTATTATCACACCAAAGATCTTAAAAGGAGCTATGCTTGTGTTCAAAACCATCTCCCTAATTGGATTGCTCATGTGGTCTTGACACACAAATGCTGCAATCACCAATGAAGTCTTGTGTAAATCTGGAAGGTTACACTGTGGCAGGCACCCAAGCTTTTGTTTTGGCACTCATGCAGCTTGACCTCTGAACAGGCTTGCCAAACTAGGGGATCTCATGTGGCCATGGAGCTTGCAGAAATGGCCTTCGGTGCAGCTACCTGCCCGGATTGGCAGCTCACTCCACATGCCCGCTCATGGATGTCTCAGGCAGTGAAGGTTATGATGACTGACAAGGACCGGGACCAAACCCTAGCCAGCAGGAAGAAGCCCCCACCTTACCAAAGATGAGAGAGACCAGTCTTGCGTGCTCACCGGAAGTGGGAGTTCATGGGAGCACAGTAGGAGGTGTCGAGGCAAAAGAAGATCGGAAACAAGTCATAAATGGGAAGCTGGACCACTGCACTTAACCATGTCGATGCATCTGAGCTACCGGAGAAGAAGAACCAGTTGGGTTCCCAAGCGTGAATGTTCACATACCAATGAGGGATATATGACATACAGCAGGAGGAGTTTTGCAGATCGAATCGATCACGCTCTTCTTCCGATGGCATCCATGTCTGCTTGACTTGGACATGAACCTGTTTTCTCTGTGCACTGACCGACTGCACAACCGCACTTGTGATATTACTACTCTATTTGGCCCAATGGGCTTCCGGCCCGTCTACCATGAATCCCCTAAATATGACCCACTCCAACCGCGACTTCGAGCACACGGCAAGCACCGTCGCCTCTTTGCGCTCGAGGCATCGGCGACGGCGGTGGGCCGGCTCGATAGCCTCCGTCTTTATCGGTCGCCGCAGCTTCTTTCCCCCTGTCGAGTCCTGAAGTATTCCTTAAAGATACATCTCGGTGAGGAAGTCCGCCGCACCATCCAAATCATCAAATCAGGACGCGAATCTTGCCACGTTATCCCACGTATGAGAGAATGCCGGTCCCGTGGGGACCACTTAGCTTCTGACCAATGGGACTGGTCTAATCGGTGTGTGGTTCGGCTCTGCGGGTGGTTCCTGCGTCGCCCACGACACGGTATCAGTGGCACCATTTCTCGGATCGAAACGCCGCCATCTCATCTCCACATAAAGCAGCAGCAGCAGCTTCTCTCTTTGTCTCTCTCTCTCTCGCGCTGCTGCTTCTCCTACGACTAAAACGTAATCCTCCATCCCCGACAGATCTACCCTTGCCCTATTTCCATTTAGATTTAGGGCTTCGAAAAGCTCACAATTACCCCACCGGCACGATAGAATTAGCGGAAACCCTCACGAGATTTCCGTCTTCCTGAGGAGATTTTGACTGGCGGCCGGTGCTTCCCGCTGCCCCCTTCGCTTGCCATGGCATCGGCGCCTCCGCCGGGAGGCGGCAAGGTCTACACCCGTAAATCCCTCAACAAGGCCGCCAAGACCGCCTTCCACCCCCGCCCCCCTCCGCCGCCCCACGATGACCTCGACTCACCCCGCTGCCAACCCCCGCCTCACCCCGTCGCCTCCGACGACGCTTCCTCCGGCCCCAACCGACCCTCCGCTCGCCCGCCGCTCGCCAACGGCCGCGGCTCCCTTGGCCGGAGCGTCGCCTCTCGGTCGCGGAAAGAGGCGCGGGAGCTGCGGCGGAAGCTCGCCGCCGAGCTCGACCTGGTCCGTGCCCTCTCCAAGCGGCTTGAGGCCCATGAGCTTCAGCTAGCCTCGGCCGCCGGGTACACCCGCTCCCAGCTCTCTGTTACGGACCCCAACACCCCCGGATCTGGGGGGAGGGCGCCCGAGGTGGCGGCGACCGCCGGACCCCTCCGCCGCCAGCTCAGTGTATCCGTCGCTGCCTCCGAGAATAACCCGGGTGAGGGCGCGGAGAAGGAGAAGCGGACGCCCAAGGCGAACCAGTATTACCGGAATTCTGACTTCGTACTTGGGAAGGAGAAATCTGCCCCGAACGACCAGCATAGCCACAAGAAATCGAAAGCCATTGGTGGAAAGAAGCCATCTTCGGAATTGCCGAATGCTGGCAGTGAAGGGCTGGTGGATAAGAAACTCTATGCGCAGGCATTCAAGAGTTGCAGCACGCTTCTCTCGAGGTTGATGAAGCACAAGCATGGATGGGTGTTCAATGTGCCGGTTGACGTGAAGGCCCTAGGTTTGCATGACTATTATAGCATCATCAAGTGCCCGATGGACCTTGGCACCGTGAAGTCTCGGCTTGCAGATGACTGCTACAATTCACCTCATGAGTTTGCGGAGGACGTGAGACTGACGTTCTGGAATGCAATGACTTACAACCTCAAGGGGCAGGACGTGCATGCCATGGCCGATCAGTTACTCCAAATATTCGAGGAGCGGTGGCTTGCCATAGAAGCTGAGTTTGCACACCTTCCTCGTCCACCAATAACCAAGAAGCCTCCGCCACTCGACTTGAGGATGTTGGAGAGGTCTGATTCCACTGTACATCCTGTGGCAGCCGAACCAATAACGAAGCAAGTGAATCATTCCACACACATTGGAAGAGTTCCAGCTCCCAAGAAGCCGAAGGCTAAGGATCCGAACAAGAGGGATATGACATTTGAGGAGAAGCAGAAACTGAGCAACAGCCTGCAGAACCTGCCCCCGGAAAAGCTGGAGAGCATTGTGCAGATTATTAAGAAGCGGAATTCGTCTCTGAGCCAGCATGATGATGAAATTGAAGTGGACATAGACAGTGTGGACGTGGAGACTCTCTGGGAACTTGACAGATTCATCACAAATTACAAAAAGGCTTTGAGCAAGAACAAAAGGAAAGCCGAACTTGCCACTTCGGTAAGGCAAGCAGTTGGGCATAATGCACCAGAAGTGGTGCATACAATGGTATGGACTAGTATGTTAATTTGCTTCCTTCTTTGCCAACAAAAATAAGACAGGTAGATATTATGGGTAAACATATTTATGTTGTTTTCTTGATGCTTTTGCAGACTCAGGAACCTGTTGATGCCGATGAACCTGAGAAAAGTAAGACAGACGACTCTTGCATATATTGGCTCCTCATTGGCACATTGTTTTCTCATTTTATTATTATGGCTTAATTGGAAAACAGTGGTGGATGAGAAATATGTGGCTTCTTCCTCACCAGTTGGAGGAGAAAAGGAAGGGGAAAATGCAATAAGAACTAGCAGCTCCAGCAGCGATTCTGGTTCCTCATCCAGTGGTAATGAGTAGCTCTCTTGATCACTAATAGTTTTTTGTGTCTCTTAGAAGGTTCTGAACTGGAATATGAATCATTTTCTTACCATCAAATGTAAACAAAATTAACCACTTATTAAGAGGCTTTCTGCAGATTCTGACAGTGAAAGTTCCTCTGCCTATGGCTCGGATGCACCACTCTCACACTCACCTAGGACGTGAATGAATCAAGGTGATAATAATCATTGCCATGTCTGATGAGCAATGCTGTTGTGTTTGACATGTTCAAGTTGGTTATGACTAAGCTTCTACGTTGCACATAACATAACTAGTGGATATTTTTTACAACTGTTATTTGCTGTAGTTTGATTGCTTCAACATAAACAACTTCTTTGCCTGAGGTGGGAAGGTTATGCACATTGGTTTTTTTTAACCCCATATCGGTAGGACTCTCATTCATCGAGTCACCCTTTTTAATATGACAAAACGTTTTAGTGGCATTTAGTACTGCTCTGCATTGAATATCATCAGGTTCTGTTGCCATCGTTTGCCCAAGAGCCATCAAACTTCCTGGTCCAACATTCAGCTGACATAGTTTATTGACATAGTTTATGTCACTTTGCCATTTATGAAGTGTTGGAAGGTACTAAAAATTGTCACCTAAAAGAAAGTACGAGACTGCATTTTTTTGACCCCTCTGTTTTTCAAGAGTGAACAACAATTCACCACTCTAAAGTTAGCTATATTGCTTTAGCAAGAATCAAATGCATAACCATTTGTCATCTTTGATCACAGGGGATGCAACTAACTATGTCTCAGCAGCATAATTTGGCATTCTAGACGTAGGAACGTGAGTGATTCTCAGTGCGGATAGGCCAGACATTTTTTTCATAGAACCTTTGACATGTCTAAATAAGATAAATTGAATTATAGTTCAACACATTTTTGTATATCTGTCAGGACATCCTATTATAGTTATCACTTTGATGGATTTATATCTGGAAACAGGATAGGGGATAAGAGCAATGAAATTTATAATTATTAGAATTCCATTTGTTTATGTCGCTTTTGATCACTTAAGATATTGAAGGAATAGAAATATTTGGTTTGCAACTGTAGTCATGCATCTTAAAACTTAAGATATATGGTTGTGGAATCTACTTCCAAATTTGATGAATCTTCAGCTTTTTAAGATCGAGAAGCCATGCAATATGAATTGTGTTAGAGTATTTTTAAGTACTTTTTTATCCCTTCCTTTTTTTATTGGTTTCTTGCTCTTTTTTCTTAACATATTTAATTATTAAAATTCTTTGTATCCTACTAATATGTGCTTATTTTTTTGGCATAAGCATGTATCATAATTTTTAAATTGATGAAATGGTTCATTCCCAAGATTGTTGAACTACATGCAGGCAATGCAGAAGCTCTGGAACAGCATGGTACATGTTTCATAAGATGGTGTCCCATGCTGCTAGGGCAGCAAGTGGGTTTGGTTTTAAATCAAACTCCTTCAAGCCGGTCTGTGGATTGGGTTCAATGAGCACCAATTTGGATTGGTTTAGAATCCAATTATAATTCAATTGAAAACTATTCTAACATGACCCAACTGGAACTCAATACAATTTGGCAATCTAATATGCATGTTACATAAGGTAAATGTTGTCTGGTACCAGATTATGGTTTTAACTTCATATATTTTAGTTATGGAACTGAGTAACCTAGCTAAATCAGATTCGACTTGACTTAGTTTATCACTAATCTGACCTACTCCAATTTTTAGCCCTAAACACAGCTGGCATGGGTTATGGTTGGAAAACCTAACGCAAGGCCAGATTCTTTGGGCTAGTGTTGGTTGCAATGGGCTATATCGGACATATGATTGGCTTTCATTTTTTGGGAAGCAGTTGCATATTTGATTTTAGTTTGGTGGATAAAATGATATCAGATTGATGCACAAAATTATTGTGTGAATTGGAAAGGTGGAATATGGTTTTAACTTTTAAGGTGAAACTGGATCTGGATATTAGGTTTTGGGTAAGGTGATAGTGTTAAGGTTTGTAAAGAATATCAAAGGTAATGGGATGAGTCAAAATTACAAATGGAAAAGGAGAAGATATATCTTACACTTGCTTCAAGCACTAAATTCACGGGCTTTATGGTCTGAATAGCCATATATGGATTTTGTGTCTTTACTTTCCAAGACATGGTAAAATGATAATTAGTTGTGATAAGTATTGTGACATTCTGAAGGAGAATTTTAGAATATATTTGTTTATTTCTGCTTTCCTTTTCGCTTGTTTTTCTTTAGCTAGTTGCATGAGGACACAGCTTATCTGAAATTGTGGAGAGTTGCAGTTTGAGTGCCCCTTCATTATTCAAAATCATCTAGATAGTCCAGAAATTTCTCCATGATCATTAAACTGCAGACCATGTTCTGATAGCCTTTTTGTTTGGTGTTACTTGGCCCACTAAATGAGCAGACAGTGTGGGTTTATCATTGCAATGCACGGAAAGTGAGAGTTTGAATAAATATTTCTATATACAGAACATGGATAATAGCAGTGTCTAATGTGGAATTAATTGCAATTTGTAAAATTGGGATCTTCGAGACCCATAATATCCAAACATTTTTTCATTGAACACATTTAAATGACTCTAACATGGATAATTAGAAGAAGCAATTATGATCCATCATGGATTGTTATCAGTTCTCCCGGTGAATATTTCCCTGATTAATGCATTCACCATCATAAGAGGCCGTTATGATGCATCAAAATTGAAAATAATGGAACATACAGGGCCAAATCAGTGAAAGTATTTAACCGTCAAGATTGGAAACATAAAGAATATGATTTTCTTTGTCAGAACTCCCTTTTGAAATGATTATAGTGCGCCAAATCATATTTCCTTGTCTCTACAGTTTACGTCAGTTACTTTAGCAGCAATTCTTTTTGGATTCTTAATGTATATTATGATGACACCTTGTTTAATTGTCAATGTCATATGCAGCAAGTATATGGATCATTTTAAAATGGAGTTGCTTCTCGAAAAAAGAGTGCGACAGTCGTCCACACGAAACAATCAAGGTGCTCTTTGTTCTGTTATGACTTGTAGAATTGTAAGCTATAAGCTCCTGGCAGCAGTCATTCGAAAGCCTGCAGAAGCAAGGGTTCTGCCATATTCTGCTGATGCAGCACTGGATTATGTTGGTGTAATCTATAGGTACAAGGGAAGCTTTCGTTTCAATTTGGTCACACACAGACACCGTGACTAATAATGTATTTGTTGCTTCTCGGAGCTGTGCTTCACCAGTAACCTATGGTGATTCGGTGGTCGTGGCATCGAGGAACTATTTCGGTCTCGCAAAAATCCGCAAGATTTCCCTTTGATTTGGATAGTTTGGTGTAAATAATATGCACACGAATCTCTGACTTAATGCAGTCCAGCACTCGATACTGTTGCTCGCCGTAGTAGAGCTGGTATTTCATCATCCTGCAGGGCTTCTGATGTTATTTTGTCATTGTCGATGCAAGCGAAAGCAGCTAAAACAGGAGTTCCCATCAAGCATGCCAGCTATATCATTTGGACCATCACTTCTCCGGTATCAGTGAGCAAGAGACGCACACAAGCCACCGAGGACATCGGTGAGGCCGTCCAAGGTAACAGTAGCACTGCACGGTTCTTTAATGTTTGTGGGGGTTGATCGAGTCTGTGGTCTCTATTCCTGTTTCTTCATTAATGTTTGTGGGGGTTGATTAAGTATTTTGCATACAGATTGCTGATCTATACCATATAGTCTGTTTCCGAATAGTTAAATAGTTGGAATAATTATTGTGTGCTTTGCTAATCTTCTCATTTATCTCTCAGATGTCAGATGCTTCCTTGTCTCGGTCAGGTACGTCCGATCCGATTTCTAACACTCGGTTGAAACCGAAATAAAATGATGTGTACTGATTTCATTCATTGGTATAATTAAGTCTCAAAGTGTCTTATGAGGAGATGGAATGGTTAAAGAGAGAGAGAGAGAGAGATGGGAAAGTTGAAGGGTAATTCTATCGCTTGGGATACCTATCACAACATCCATCATGCATGCATATGCCAATGCCGTCTCATTGGGGGAGTGAGGAGAGCGGCCAGCTAGAGATAACGACATGGTAGGATTTGGAGGAACCGCATTGGAGAAGGGGTTGGTGATGGGTCGACATCACATAGTGAAGCAGTCCCATTACCTGTTGTTTGCCCACAGAATTCCCGGTAACGCATCACCACCAACGTCAACGAACCCCACTTAACATCACAGAACTCGGAGAGATTGAACCCAAGTAAAATTTATAGGAAGATGATGTCGACTTTTATAGAACTCCTACTAGGGGGCCCACCACCTGCCTAAATTATATACGATGATTTGATTGCTGTTGTTGTTGTTGTTGTTATTATTATTATTATTATTATTATTGAAGGCTAGAAAGAAAAAATAATTGAATCAAATTCGATTCAAATGTACTGTATTTTTTTTTTTTTTATGTTTTTATTATAAAAGATAAATCTTACAATAAATTATAATAAGTCAATTAATCAACACAATCAAAAACTTTCAATCTTTTGATTTGATTATATTTATTTTTATATTTTTTTATATAAAAAATCTGCAATTCTTACTCATTTGAATTGGGTCCCACCGAATAAATATTTTTTTAAAAAAAATATTTTTCTGAACACGTCAACAATCATTGACTTGATGAGATGTGGATGGATTTGCCATATAATTAAAAGAAAATGATCAAATAAAGGGACCTATCACCAGCCGTCGTGATTTCCACACCCACCCCACCCCACTTTGTCACGCACCTCACCCTACATTGCATAAATAAAATAAAAATAAATAATTAATTAATTCAAATAAATACTTTCTTTTCATGTAGTAGATAGATAGTCCTCCACAAGGAATCGTACGACCACATGTGGACTAGTAGTAGCAGTAGCAGTAGAAGTACGTGTGCCACTCACTCGCTTCGGCCATGGAAAACGTAGAGCCCATACGCTTGCCCCCACAATGCTTGCTTCTTTCCCTCGAGATAATTCCACCAATCCATGGACCACAGTTTATTAGGCGTGAAAGAGGAGATGCGAGATTACCTCCTCCTCCTCATCATCATCTTTTTCCTCTTCCGACTATTTATCTACCTATTTAAATTACTTCTATTTCCACCCTCATGCACATGTCCCCAAGTCACTGGCGAAAAGCTACGCCCCACCGAACATGCCACCACCGAGGCCAGAGTTCTTGTAATGTCGTGCTCTCTCATCATCACATGATCTTGCATTGATTATTTATTACCCTGATAGATATTAGTTAGTAGGTGCTACCACACCAAAGCCTCTTCGTTCAAATCTCGGTCATGTTCGTTTGACCCATTTTTTTCGCCTCCTAAACATCATCACGATAGCTACGGACAGCAACAGCGCATCAGAGAGTGACAGGTAGAGACATCTGGGGCAGATATGAGAGCGAAGTTGACGTGATGGGAAACGACCTACCTTATCGCCATGGGATATTTCTAGTCCGCTCCATCTACGTGCGTACAGATGGGAGTGGCTACAGATGTGATGGACCCGTCCGGCTTGAGAAAGACTTATGCTTGGCTTCTTTTTATTTTTGCCAAAAAAAAATAAACTGAGTTAGTACGTCATCCTCCTATCATTATTTTAAAAAAATTATTATTATTATTATTGGACTACAGTTTTAAAGGATAAATTTCTGAAAAAACAACTTTCTTTTATATTTTTTTCTTAAGAAACATCCTTCGATTCCCACATACCATCTTTTTTTTTGGTCTAATTTTTAAAATATCTTTGATCGTTTAATTTTTTTATTTTTTATCTTATGAATTTATGATATTTTTACACTATGTTATAGTATTTTTAATAATATAAAAAATATTTTAATATGATGTTACACTACTTTTATAATATTATTGAAAACAATATATTATGATGTAATATAATAATAGTATAAATTATCATTTTTATAAAATTAATAAAATAATATAATAAAATTATCATTTAGAATTAATTACATAAATCTTTTATCATCATTAAAATTTAATTAAGTCCAAAGTATAAATTTTTATTAAAAAAAATTAGATCTTTTATTATTTCTCCTCGTACCACTAATATTAAACGTTTTCTATGATGTCTCCTAAGCACATATAAATATAATCTTAAATAATTTATTTTCATCTTATATTCTATTATAACGATACTAAATTATTTATGGATAAAAATATATATTTTTATGATAACTCTACGTATCAATTTCAATATTATCATTTCGACAACATAAATTTTTTTTATATTATTTTTTAACTAGTCAACACTTTGATCCATAAAATATTACTAGTCATATAATTATTTTATTTTATTTTTATTCAAAGATATTTGACAATCACAAAATTTTTGATATCCATCTTTGTTTTAATCATCTTATTTTTAATCTACGAATAACATCTTTATCAATTCTTTTATCTTGTTAAATAATTAATATAAAATATTTAAAAAAAATTATTCATCTAACTTAAAATTAATATTATAATTTTTTTAATAATCACTTCATATAAAAAAAAAATAAAAATATTTAAAAATTCTAAAAAAATTTCTCGAGAAAAAAAAAACTATAATTTTTTTTAAAAAAAAAATCACCCTATTTTAAACACCAAGGATGAAGTTTTTTGCATCAATAAAACCAGAAAAACAAACCATTTCTATAATATGGACATAGATATAAATCCTCAAGAGAGTTTCACACGATTTGTGTCGAACACTAATCTCTCGTCAATGATGGTGGCAATGATAAGCCCAGCGGTGTTCGGCAACCACACCACAAACTGCCGCATTCGGAGGGATCCCTTCCACGACGTCCTCTTTGCAAGCCACCATCCATGACGGGTACGGGTTCAATGAACCGGGAGAGCCCCTACGTACTCAACACTGGGCGAGGACGTGACTCATGTGATCCCCCCTCGATGCGGTCCCATTCCTCCTCCCCACAACATCAGATGGACGATGGAGATGTGATCCATTACACGCTAAGCTTGTCGGAGACCAAAGACACACACCGGACACCTGTTTTTAGTACAGTTCTACGTAAAATAAGAACCACAAATAACCCCCAACTCCCACTGCACACTGCAGCAGCAGCAGCAGCAGATTGATTAGGAGCCCCAGTCGCGTGAAAAGACGCGACACTGGAGACGCACAGCTGCCCGCGTCGGTCTCTCCCTCTCTCCCACCTGCTGCGAGCCAAAAGCAAAACACCAGATATTTAGCACTGACGATGATATAGAACCAAAATGGTACTGCTGCAGCAGACAGTGGCCTCGCTTTCCTCTCTCTCCTCTTGTCTGGTTGGCTTCCAGAGTTCTCGTGACCATTGCCTCGTGCTGCTCCAAGCTATCAGCAAGCAAAGAAAAAGGTCTTCTGTCTGTCTCTCCCGGACCAGACATCCTTGCCCAACAATTCATTCTTTGGCATGCCAATGCAATCCAGAGAGCTTACTGATGATAATGCATATACATATATATTATACAATACCGAGATTGATAGGATGACATGATAATTACAGGTTCCACATTGAAATAAAAAAGCATAAGAAATCAGACAGCTTTCGCAGAAGGGCGCGTCCCAATTCCGTGTAGAGGACGGTCGCAGTGTGCAACTCCAATCATCGCAGATGCCCTCCTCATCTTCTTGTTCTTGAACCCAACCAAATCCCCAAAACAAACCCACGCTTCCGTTCTTGCCACCCCCACTTTGTATGTACACATACCCTCTTCTCGCCTTTGGGGGAACCTCAAGTTTACTATGTACAAACGTTCCATACAATTACCTCCGGAATTACCCTAATCTCTCTTCTCGTAATTGCTTCGTCTGATCCGGGAGGAGAAGTACGGATCACTTCACCAACTCCGACACCCATCCGACGTCGGGCGCCGCCATCGACGGCGCGGCGTCGGCGTCGGCCCTCTCCAGAACACATTCCTTGCTTAGCTTCTCGAACATCTTCGCCCTCAGGGCCCTCCCTGACTCCACCCTTTCCACTGGCTCTTTGCCGCCGGCGTATCCAGCGTCCGCGCCATCAAACCACCCCAGTCCGCCGCCCAGCGCGGCACTTGTCGCCGTGGGGGTCGTTGGCAGACTGCCGAACCCAGCCCTGAACCCGGCCGCGGTGCCCCTTGGCGATCCGAACGCTTCACTGCTTACTTGTAAGCCCCATGAGCCGGGGGATGACTTGGCCTTGCTAAGCTGCAGCTGGCGCAGTGAGAATTCTATCTCGTTCAGTGAAGTCCTCATCGGCCACGAGGTTCGCCGGAGTGCGGCGGTGCTTGGCGACATCGGTGGGGAGTCCGACGGTGGGGACATCGGCGGCGATATCAGCGTCGAGGTCGGCGAGGACGACATGAGATGCTTCGAGAGGTAAGTCTCCAGCGCCTGCTGGCGTAGAGGCGATCCATCATAGGACTCGACCGCGGCCGCCGGTTTCGTTGGCGTCTGCTGCTGCTGCTGCTGCTGCGGAAGGATGCGCAGCTGGTCGGCGGTGTGGGCGAAGAAGCAGACGCGGCGCCGGCAGGCGGTGCCGTCCTTGCAGGGTTGGGTCCGGTAGCGCGCCGGGTGGAGCCAGCACTCGAAAACGCCGTGGGCGAACTCGCAGGCGTCACCGCGCTTGCAGCCGCCCTTGCGGAAGTCCGGGCACGCCGCGCCGGAGTAGTGGTACTTCCGGGGATCCCGGCGGCGCGCCTTCTCCCCCGGGTGCGCAAAGGGGCACTCGGTCCAGTCGTGGGAGCGCCCGCGGGCGCACCGCCGCACCTTGAACTCGTACATCCGGAACTCGTCCGACGAGTACACGTCTACGGCGGCATCAGGTTCCTCCACGTCCTCCTCCGCCACCGTCTCCTCGCCGTTACAAGGCAAATACCTCTGCAGAGCAGCCGCGAGGGCGGAATCCCCGAGTCCGTACTCCCCGCTACCACCCCCACCACCGCCGGCAGCGAGGTGGTAGCCAACGCCAACCGCTGCATCCTCGAAGGGAGACGACCACGGCGGTACTTGGACCACCGGATCGCGTTGATGCCGGCCTTCCCCTCCGACCATCATCATCATCATCATCTCCTCCCTCTCACTTTCAGTCTCTCTCTCTCTCTCTCTCTCTCTTTCTCTTTCTCTCTCCGCTCTTCCGCCTCTCTATTTGGCGCAATGCGAATAGACGGTGAGAGGTAGGAGCTGGTTATAAACTACAAGCCTTAACCCCGGCTGGGGATGCGGTAACCGCGGGTGGTATAGCTTACCTAACCGCGATTCATGACGACAGAACTAACGGCGTTCGGAAGCACGAGGCGTGGGAGAGGGAGTGTAGGGACACGAAGCAGGAAGTAACAGGGTAACGGTGTCGGCAGTCGGTTTTAAGGAGGAGGTGGGACACGTGGAGCGAGGAGAGGGCGTTGTCAGGCATGCCGAGGACGAGGTGGTCTGCGAAGCGCCCCATCGCCAGGCACGTCCTCTCTCCTGGCGGGAGCACCCTTCGGGGGCGCTTGATTTACACCTTTGCCCCCTGCACGTACGTCCGAAGTAGTTTCTTGTCTTTGATTTGGGGTTTCGAGCAACGGCTCGAACCGCTCATTCGAGTCGAGTCGAGTTGAGTCGAGTCGAGTGGGCGCTTTATGGACGATTTGATTTGATTTGATTCTACGATGATGATGACGGTTGGGGTACACCATGCACAGTCAAGAATCGAGAAGGTTCACGTTGCTTGCTGGCTAATCTTGCCTCCCAAGCACAGATAAAGGCAGTGGACCCGCGCTTTTGGTACGGCGCATACAAAGAGTAAGTGCCCAACAACATTCGAGTGCCTTTAAATCGTTAGCCAAACATCACTGCACATCTTTTGATCACCCCCGACCACGAACAGTAAAGTGATTTGGAGTCCGGTTCGATTCAATCCGGCCATGCACGGTCTTGCTTGCGCCCGAAGCGTTCGCCGTGGCTTTGAACCCTGGCAAGGGAGCCATCGCCTCTGCCGTGGTTCGGACGTCCAACCAGACGAGATGGTGACGGTCAAACCAAGACGTGCCTGCACATGGGCGGAGCCCACACCACCCAGCACAATTATAGCTCTTTTTACTGTCCCCCATTAATCACTAAAGAAATCACCACGACGCATTTGGTGGCCATATGCGAGAAATTTGATGGAATTGTTTTAGATCGATGCACAAATATCTTTGTAATTTATCAAGGACGAGGAGCCAAACCTATCGGAGCAGAGCCACGCAGGGCTGTAGCCACGTGATGGGGAGCACGACGGCCATCCCGACCCACATGGCTTGCCATACAGGGTGACCAACCGCCGCAACCCACATCGCCTATCGGCACGCACCTAATCAGCGAACGTGAACTCCGAAAGAAAAGAAAACGCCGAAAGGGAAACGGAAAACAAAACAACGACTTAGAAGCACATGAAGGAAAAAAATAATTCGCTTTAAAGCGAGGAGGAAGACTACAAGAAGGAATCAGTGCGGGTCGTACGGCGACTTTCCACGCGGCAGGAAGTTGGCCAGATCCGGACACGAGCTTGGCCGAGAACCGTACACGTGGCCCTCGGTCGCTGTCACGTCCTAAATGACAGGCACAGCAGCCTTAAGCGACGCGCAAAGCACCGAGATGTCGCCACGCGTCGTCCCCGACTTCGAGATTCCCGTGGGCTGATGGATCATGATCGTCCATCGAGACTTCGAGAACGCGGCTGCAGTTCTCTCGAGGTTCGAGCATAAAATAAATACTACGATTTATTCTGTGAGTTTTCGAGTATTCGAGAAGACCGGAAACACCGAGTGCAGCATTTCACTGTAAAGGACTGTAGGCTGGCATTCGAGTGACAGGAAGAAGAGTTAGCAGCAGGGAAATCTTGTGAGCTTTGAGGTGTCTTTTCATCGATTCTTCTTACTATCTCAGGTTGACGTGAGATGAACATTTGACTGTGTTTTATTTTAGATGTTAAATCTGATCGATACAAAAGGGTCATCAGTTCAACTTCCTCCTCCTCGGGTAAAGGTTCCACTCGAACATGATCACTTGCAGATATATCTTAGAATACGTAGATGCCCCACACAGCTCGTGGGAGCTGATTAATAAACCATGGAAGATTCATCTGGATAAGAACCAAGACCTGTTGGCTTAAACAAATGCATGTTTCCGAGACAAGGGAAAGGCCATTCCGTCTCGGAAACAATAAACAATGCCCAAACTTTGGTAAAGAGACGGCAAAAGGAATGTCAAGGCTTGTATCTTCTTCCTGAATCTTTCATCCTCCCACAAGTTTGATACAGATAATATACTAAATCAAATAAGGAAAGAGGGAGAGAGAGAGCTTGGTGGGGGCAGTATCATGGAGAGCTCGTGAAGAGGTCTCAATGCTCCAGGGTCAGAGGTGGAGGAGATCTTATCTTCTTTGAGGCATGGGAAAGCACATGACACGAGACTTATATTATGGCCTCGACGTGACTGTAGACACTGCATGCAACCAAGGAAACCCAGCAAAAAGAAAGGGTTCTTTTTTTTTCTCTGTGGACAGGGAGAATCCAAGAGTTGGTGCATTCAAAGTGCTGCAGATGTAACCAGAAGAGATCTTTTGAGCGCATGTGGGGGAGACAAGCGGATGGTTGTAATTTAAGAGACAGTGGGTTTCTTCTCGGCACAACTTGGTGATGATTCCGATGGATGTCTTCCCATCGCAGAGCTTTCGTAAGTTATTGTCCAAGTAAAAGTCTCTTTTTTGATCTTTCGGATAAGAGCTCGTCCTAATAAAACCGTGAAGGATCGTGATGCTCATGGCAGAGAACAAAGTTAAGTTGAGATCAAGGGGATGTGGAGAGATAAATATTCATTCTTCATGTCACGGTCAACTCATTGATCTTAAAATTAATATGATTGGCTGTGTTATAGTAAGTATATTACATGGCAATCTTTTGTCGGGCCTCGTTTGCTTTTACCAGTTACAGGTCGTTTCATCGGCGCATCAATCAGCAATGGCGGCCATGAGCTCATTGCATGCGAGCTTCAGGTCTAGTAATATGAACTCTCTCTTCGGATCTGAAATCTTATGGCTTTTCATTTTGACATTGTACGTTTATGCTGAACTTTCTCTTTGTTTCGGTGTGATACCGACCGGTTTGACCTTTTATGTTTTTACCCTACATATGTCAGCAGCATTAGACTCTTTGTGCTATACACCTCATTTGATCATTACGCTTCTGTTGTTTTGGAGAGTAGAGTAGCTCGAAGTCATTGCACTTCAAGAATTTAACTTTCCTTGCAATCAAGCAACCACCATAATATATTAAACTTTCCACTGCAGTGTATTACCCTTAATTTCTTCTAACCATGGTTAAAAATATAGTATTGTTTTCATATTATGTGTTATATTAACTATATTTTTTTACTATTGTTAGTGAATTCACATCCTGTAGCCGAGGAGTCAGCACGGCTTGATCTACGGGTCGATGTCCGGAATCGTCATTCTGGTGCGTGTCTCTCGGTCGACCGAAGGCAATTACTAGGACGGACTGGACCAGGAGTCGAGGTGGTTGCGTCTCCAACATAGGATTGAGTTGGCTCGGGGGTGATCGCGTTCCTGCACGCAAACCCGAGTCGGGAGATTTCTAACTTAGGCCCCTCGTAGATTAAGTCAGTGGTTTTTTCCTTGTCTTCCTCCCACTGGGTTAGATGTCGGTTATAGACTTTTATACTGATGCCCGAGAGTCGGTCGTACGTGGATTTAACATGGCGACCGACCCCCCCGAGTGGCGAGTACATACCTTTGTGTGATCGCCGCCCGGTATGCGCGGAACGACACCATGCGACGTCGTCCCAAGTTTTCCGGAATGAGGCTTGCTGAGGAGATACATCCCTGTATGGGCTTTAGTTGGGCGCGAGGGGAATGCGGCCCTTGTGCTGAATCTGTAGGGGTGTATCCGATGTGGCGCCTGGTCCACGTCTCGAGGGCCCGGGTTTGTACTAATGCCAGAGTGGATCGTGGCATGGATCATGACGTGACCGAGATCCGAAATATGCCTTATCAACTATGATTCTTAAAACCATAGTTTAGATATCTTATAGACCATGATTATTTTCTATCCCATTTTCTTTCTTTTCTATTTCGCGCATTTCTTTCTGTCTTCTTCTACCTTCTTTTTAACGGAAGATGACACGTCCTTGCAAGACCAACCTCCCTAAACAGAGGCACAATACATCATCTTCCCTTAAATTTAATTGTTGTTGGAAGTAGGATGTGAATCACAAAGGGCGAACAGTAGAAACCTGTTGCTTGCTATCTTTGAGAAATGGCAAGATTGTGCTCTTTCTCAATCATTATAAATGCACATATTGGTCCATTCTAGAGTTATGCATGCCAACACTTGGGATGGCTTGTTGTGCCAATGGTACATTAAAGAGGTGAAATATAGAGGAAATAAATTGGTCTAAGTTCTGAAGTTTTTGGTCTAACTCAGGCTATCAATTCTCTAGAAGACTTTGATTTGGAGGCGTCGAATCCTAATATATGCACTAATATTCTTAGTAGCAGTTTCAGACTGTAGTAATGGGCTATTTAACTTTGTATGCAAACTATAGAAAACTAATATTAGGAGTGGAATAATCAAATGAGAGGACTGTTGCCATTCTGCTCTAAAATTGTTATCAGCAGGCATTGCCTGATCGAAAACTTCTCTTTGGTCAGCTTTTCACTGAATGGTGTGATACTTTGTGATCTCAGACTTTGGGCCAAATGGTAGTATCTGCTGTCTGATATGGGGCAAAAACATACTGATAGTTCAGAAGTTTGGTCCACATCATGTTCTATACCATGAAAGAATGGGTTATCAGTTGTCAAAGCTCCAAAGGAGACAAGCAAATTTTAATCTCTTGCTTGAACTCAGGCGGTTGGCTTATCTTTTTCCCTGATGTAACTTTTCAGATTAATACTTGTTGACTTGAAAATCTCATGTTAACTTTCATAGAAGACTGACTGCATTCTCTCAAGATATGAAATTTTTAATTCAAAAGCAGATTTAAATTGATTCTAAGCTTTGGCTCATTCAACCAATTGAGATGTGAAGTCATCTGGCTCAATTAAGCCACTTTTTTATACTGGTAGTCTCAGTGAATCTCATGGAGAAACATCTTCAGATAGTGAGGATAGCTTAGCCAATAGGCTTTGATCTTAAACCCACATAATCAATAAAGATGACATCCCATAACATGTTTCTGGTAGATCTGATGAATCATCAAGTGCAGATGATAGTCCCAGCAGTAAAGAGTTTCAAGATATTCTAGTTTGTCATGTCATATATATGATGACTGCTACTGATATATCCTGAAAGATTGCTCTTTCCATCAGTTTGAACTTTGATTGTTTCTTTTAGAAGACACTGAGTTAAGCCTGGAACATTTATTTTTAGATAGAAGAAACCATGCAGGTTTGATTATTTTACTTGTATCCATCTTTCAGGCTGGCATATTTCCAGTATTCAGGTTGATAGGAGCAGGCTGTAAGCCTTATTTGAAAGCCTTAATTAGCTCAGGAAAGTAGTCTGTGAATGGATTGTCTGCAAAGGTTTATGGTTCCTTCTTCTTTGTGTGCAATTCTTGTCTTAGAATTTGGCATGACATACATGTATACTTCCATATTGTCATGGAAATTGCCAAGTAGGACATTGAATCTTTAGTCATCAAGATTAATCTGTTTGGAAATTTCATCTTAGTTGACTATTCCATTCTTTGCTTGCTACCGATGGACCTCATTTTTTAGTAGGATAAGTCTCTGTAAAAAACAGTCGACCAGCCTATTGAAATGAACAATATTATAAAAGAAATCTGCAAAATTTCATCTGAGTCTCCTGTATTTTAGCAGAGGCCTATTTTGCAGATTTCTTTTATAATATCATGGTTTTTTGTTGTAAGCAAATCTAATGTGACCTCTGCAGATATTTTAGATGGAAGCTGGCATGGATCTCTGGTTTCTTTGGAAGATGGAATTTGACTATGGATTGATATTATTGTTTTCCTGTCCTTCCCCATCTGTTTCCATAATATTTTTGGACAGATGGGGAATTCATTGTAAATCTGGATCCTACATGCACCAAAGAACAACCAAGGCAGGCTTTGTTCTTCCTACTGCTGCTTTAAGTAATTGCTTTGCATTTTACAGAGATGTGCTCTTTTGAAGCATATGTTTTTTGGTTCAATTGTTTTAGTTGAAGTGCTCTTTTGAAGGATGGAACTCAATACTAATCGTCGTACATTCGATTTAGAACCATCGAACTGTTACTCCGATTTGATTCTTGGATTTCGATTCAAATCCAACGGTGCTGATGGCTATTTCAAGCAAATCCACATCTTTTTTAGGTGGAAATAGTTGAAGCGCGGATATCTTAATCTATTCCGCTTGCCTTCTCTCGCCCATCTCTACGCGTGAGATACTTGATTGGCACCGTTAAGATTCGTGCTGGAAGGGGTGATGAGGTGCAACAGCGTCCCTCGGCATCGCACGCGAATCGCAATTTGATGGAGAGTTCCAATTTGACGTGTCGGCTGTGATCTATCATCAGGCGGTCCAGGACCGACCATCACAATCCATCGGGCAAGCGCAACCGTCCGATCCCAGGTGTGATCGTGAGCCGGTCGTCCAATGCTCCACCCACCTCATAAAGCTCCGCGTTTGGCTGCTCCGCCCAAATCACAGTAAACGAAACGGATCCCCTCCGTTTGTTAGGGGGAAGAGCGGAAGACTAGCAAGAAGAGAGGAAGACGGGGTGGTTATCCGACCTGCCGTCTCTCTCTTCTCCCTCGCTTCCGCTTACGCTTCGTGGTAGTTTAGGGGGATCGCGGTGAAAGCCGATCCGCCACCGCTGAGCTCGATGGGCATGTTCCGCCGCCGCCGCCGGCCGCCGCACCCGTGGTCGCGCCGCGGCGCCGGATCGCTCCTCTTCTCGTTCCTGTTCGTTGCTGTCTTCTTCGGGCTCGCTTACTTGGCCGGGGCCGGGGACTCGGAGGCGGCCAACGCGACGGAGCCGCTCAAGGGGGAGTCGGCTAAGGAGGGCAGCTTCGCCGACATGATCGACCGCGCGCTCCAGAAGGAGTTCCCCGAGAGCGAACAGAATGGCGGAGGTCCGTATAGATCTGAGCTCCTTTACTCTTTTGTTCGTTGTTCCTGTGGTCGGTTTCTTGATGCGTGCGTGCAAATGTGATATGGGAGGAAGATGATTAGGGTTCTTGAAGGTTGGATCGATGATTCTTTCCTTGGTGGTTGCTGATCTTGGTTCTTGATTTCGGTCCTTTCATGAACGAAGTGGGTGTTCGCGATTCCTCCCAGTGGTTGCGGATCTTGGTTCTTGATTTCGGTCCTGAGTTCGGATCTTGGTTGAACGAAGTGGCTGTTTGGGATCCCTTCTGGTTTCTTTTCCTAGTAAAAGAATTAAACCTTCTTGCTTCATCAATCAGGGTGTTTTTTTTTTTCTTTAAATCTTTGCTTAAGTTAAATCGTGAAACCTGTTTCTTTTCGAAATTCTTGGATGCTGAAATTGCACAAGGGGCTTGGACCTGTGGAGAACCGGAGAATGGGAATTATACGGCCTTTTGTTAGGGCTGCTTTACAAGTCCATTTGTAAGATCTGAAGTTCAAATTTATCCTGGCTCCCTGGAATGTTGTTCGCATTTGAGCGTGTCTAGCCTGGTTATGCTATATCGGTTCATGTGTTATACTTGAAAAGATTATGCCAGCTCCAACAGACCGTTCGCTCGTTGTTTTCTGATCCTTCACGTTCCAACCATCAGATTTATCTGCATTGCTATTTAGGAAGATGCACAACATATTTCGACTTTATTTTGACTACAACTGGATTTTTTTACATGTGTAAGAAAATCAATTTAACCATTTTACTTCTTCTGCAGAAACCGACCCTGGTGGCTTCAACAACAGTGTTGCTGAGAAACAGGTATAACTTGTGCAAACATAAGTAATTTGATTCTAGATGAGTTTGATATATTGATTATGTTTCTCTTCTTGCATATAAGCAACTAGGTTCACTGTTTTCCTTCAGTTACATACAAGCTAGCTGTTTCTTGCTGTCTTTGTCTGTGAATTTTTTCAAGACGATGGCTCCAGTACGTCTTTAAATGGTCGACTTTTATTGATGGATGTTACGTCTTTGTAGTTGTTGCTAGATGAATTTATTCATCTTATTTGATACATTATGCCATTGAGACTAGCATTATCTGGCTGGTTGAGTTGAGTTTTTCTTTTGATACTAACTATCTTATTTGGTAGCCTAGTAGGAGGCAGATCTCTAAGTTGGAAACCTTATAGGTGAGCATGTTTGAAGTAATTTTGGCTAGAAAAACAGGATCTAGCTCGCTGTAGTTTTATACTATGGAGGATCAATGCCTGTGGAATATTGTTTTTGAGTTATTACTATCGAGCTGCCACATCTGGGCATAAACAAGCCATGCGAAAATCTATTGTTTGCTAACATATGCAGATGCAATTTATGGTGGACATAAAATCTGCATGCAGTTTATGGTGTTATGTTGGTTGAACTAAGATAATAAAATTGCAGCTTATGTTGTATTTATAGGCATATTCAGAATTAGGTTTCTGTTAGAAACAAACATGATGCCTGAGAAAAATTGGTAATTTAAAATGAAAAGAAAAAAGATGAATGATGACCAAGAAACCATGGTGACAGGATCGATCAGTTTCTCGATCAATTTATATTCATATATTCCTGACAGTCGCCAGGGAAACTGAACCATTTATGGCTTAATATCTACCTCGCATCTTGCATGTACACTATGTGCAGTTTCTATTTAGCTACTCGCCTTGGTGGTTATACCACTGACTGCAGTATTGCTACCTATCTATTTGGGAGCAGATTTTTTCGGTGAATGTTTCTTGTTTAGTTTGTAGGTATATATTATCTGGCATTCACTTGTTCTTAGTTGTATTTGTTTTCATTTAAGGGCTGCTTTAGTGCTTATGCTGCTGCTTGATACTGAATTTACTTGAGAATAGTATACATGGTGAAGTTCCATTGGCTTGAATGTTGATTACCATTACTTAGATATCTTTTTTTGATAAATTGACATTTGGCAATATTTATTCTGAGAACTTGAGGTGGATAATTATATAACTTAGAGTCAATTTGTCTGCTTTTCTTTATCAGGCAGTTCTTGAGACTGTAGCTAGAGTTACAACAAAGAAGAATGAAACCAAAGAAGAGAAGTATGTGACTCTGCCTTGTAAAATATTCTTTGGTTATATTGCTTCTTTTTATCCTTTGGAACTAGTTATGTCTTTATTTCCATCTTTGTTTAGTTAAAAAAGAAAATTAATCATGAAGGATGATTTTTTTTATCCATCTTATTTTGCTTTCCAGGTCATTTCAGTTTCATGATGTTTTTAATCTGGATAATGAGAATCGAGCAGAGGACATACCCACGTTAATTGATCGTAAGGTGCGTATAAGTTTGTCAAAAACCCTAAAGCATATGTTTAAGGAATTTTTGTTATATGCACTGAAATAGTTGGTCTGTTATTATTTTTTCTTATATTTATTTTGACTGTTAATGTGTTAGTGAATTTACTCAATCAATAATAGTCTTGTATAACAGGATAATGTTTTCATCATATCTAATCCCAAGTCAAAATATCCAGTACTACAGTTAGACTTGAGGTAAGCATTACTAGATCATGAGAGAATTACAGAGGTCTACTACCTTGACTTTGTTTGAGTGACATAACACAACATTATTGCGTAGGTTGATTTCTGATCTTGTGGTGGTCATTGTCTCTGCAACATGTGGTGGAATTGCATTTGCCTGTGCAGGACAGCCAGTAAGTAACAGAAAAAGATGATCTGTTTTCTTAAATTCATTCATTGATTTTAAGTAGTCAGTGAGGTTTCCGTGGTCCATTTTATTCTTCATTATGGCCTCTATCTGCAATTTCCTATTTTGCATGTTATTATTGTCATCTACATGGGACACATGTACTGATCCATGAAACATTACAGGTAATTACTGGTTACCTACTTGCTGGATCCATTATCGGTCCTGGAGGTTTTCGCTTCATTAGTGAAATGGTGCAAGTAAGGTGCTTTCGCTTTGTTGAACATTACACCTTTTTTTTTGTCAAAGTAATGTGACTCTGGCCATTCACTTTGACTAGTCTCCTTTGTTGTTGCTATGTGATTTGGATCTGAGTCACTCTGACTATTCACTTTTATGTATTTGGAAAAAAAGTAATGCTTTTTACTGTCAGAATTGGTTACAATGAAAAGCCAACAATTGTTTTCTGAAAGAAGTATCAACAAAAAGTTTTGGCCTGATTGGCGATGTATAAACTATCTATCAAGTTGTTATTAAAACATTTGCGAGTATAAAATTTGTTCTATATGCTGCTTGCAAATCATCTTATGCATATGGGTGAACTTAACTGCACTGGCACTTCTTCATGTAGGTTGAAACAGTAGCCCAGTTTGGTGTAATTTTTCTACTTTTCGCCTTGGGTCTGGAGTTCTCTACAACTAAGGTATTCTTGGCAAAGATCTTTTGAGTTTGGCTTACTTGATCTTGAAGGTTTGCACAAGTTATAATGCATTGCATTTACAGCTTCGAGTTGTTCGGGCTGTGGCTATTGTTGGAGGGTTTCTCCAAATTGCTCTATTCATGTGTTTGTGTGGAGTAATTGCTTCGGTATGTTTCAACCTTCATTTTAATAGTAGTGTACTTCGGCATTATCCTCATTAGTATCGTATGATGCATGTTAATTAATTTACCTTAGCTGCACTTTGTGAGTTAGTTTGTGTTGCACTTTGAGGTGTATAATGTATAATGCCCTTGTTCAGTTGTAATGGCACCTGGAAAAACATTTATGCGCTCAACTCATCGAGGAACCATCCTTTCGGTCCAGTTCATACTGTGTTGTGAGAAGTCACTGATATCAGTGGCTTCTTCAGATTGCTGATTAAAACTCGAGGGGTTGATTGTTGATTAAAGTTCGTGCTGCTTATATTGCTTCCCAGCAAATATATCTGCCTTTCTCACCAACAGTTGCTAGAAAACTCTATCTTCAGCTTTTACCATTGGTGGTCTTCTCCTGAAGAAGACTGTTTATAGCTCTTGTTGTCTGTGACATTTTGTAGGTTGTAGAGCTGCCTTTTCTTGTTGCCATCCTATTCTATGCCCTTCTCATATAAATATTATTTTCCTGTAGCTACTGATTGGGAATAAGATATAGTACTTTGTAGTATTGAAATTTCTGTGCCTCGAGCTTTATTTATTTTCTGTTGCACTGTACAATTTGCACTATCATGCAGTTATGCGGAGGCAAAACTTCAGAAGGAATATTTGTTGGTGCCTTCTTGTCTATGTCATCTACTGCCGTGGTGAGTTGCAAAAAATGGTAGTTGTTTATTTAACTTACTAATTTTTAATTCTTCTTGTCTTGTTACGTTACCAATTCTTGAAATGTCCCAAAGAACAAGTAATGCTTCTAGTTTAAAGTGCATGAGAAACAAAAACAACATGATCCTCCAAGATCATCGGAAGCAATTTTCTAACGATGCAACCTATTTGTGCAGGTTTTGAAGTTTTTAATGGAAAAAAACAGCATCAATGCCCTTCATGGTCAAGTTACTGTTGGGACCCTCATACTCCAGGTATTTTGGATTCAATTTTGAAGTTGTCCTGGAGTTCTTTTCCACTTGTGCTCTTTGCTTGGAGTCGATATCAATTTTAGAAGTTCAAGAAATTTACAACTACAGATATAATCGTTTCTTCAGTCGATTACTATCTGTTTGTCATAGTTGAAGTTTGTTTTGTGCTAGGATTGTGCTGTTGGCTTGTTGTTTGCACTACTTCCAGTTTTGGGTGGCACATCTGGTGTTCTTCAGGGCCTTATATCAGCTACGAAGTCGTGAGTAACACGTGGCCTCATGTTGCTTTTTTGCTCTATTTGTTTCCTTTTGCATGCTGCTTTTTTGTTACCTGCAAGCAGTCCACTTTTCTGGCTGCTGAATTTATCCAAAATGATAAAGCAACATAGCATCTAAAGTTGTTAGCCTCCCCACTTTTGCCAACAAATAAAAAGAAAAACACCCACAAAAGAGAAAACAAATCAGGAAAAAGAAGCTTCCTTTTCATGTTCATCCTTTTGTAATCTGTCTCCTGGCAGATACTGTCTGCCTCTGGATTTTTGGTACCTCCCTTTTATTGCTCTAAGAAATTTAAATGTCCATGAATGGATGATGGACTTTTCTTCATTCAATATGACTTTTAAGTCCTTGTGTTTTTTATTACAATCCTTGCAATTCATATCTTTCATATACTAGTTAGTCCTTGTGTTTTTTATTCAATGCCCAAGAGTCAAGTTTGTATAAGGCTTATGGGAGGTTATGATTCTTGCAACACATGGGAGTCAAAGGACAAGCATCCAACACCATAGCAAAACTCATCTCTCAATCCCACGATCTAGTCCTTGCACGCTTCATTTCTCACAAGCGGCACTGGCTGGTGATTAATATTGAAGTGGCTACGATTGTCCATCCAGCAATATCGGACTATATCATCTGGTGTGGGCGGTATGTACCAGTTCGCTAACAGACCGGCACGCGGACCGCCCGTTACCGGGCAATATCAAGCTTTGGGCCTCGACGGGTTGTACGGATATGAAGCACCGACGGGTTGTACGACCTCGCCCCATTGACATTGATCAGGTTGGAGTTGAGGGGAGCGTTGGGCACGGCCCACCCGAACCCCATCTGCTCGTTGGGGAGCTCGGTGAAGTTCACGGAGCCGCCGGCGAGGGTGGGGAGGGCGGACTTGTTGAGGTTTTGGTCGAAGATGTAGGGGTCGTAGTAGTCGAGGAGGATGTGGGCGAAGATGGCGGTCTTCATCTTTGTCAGCGGGGAGGGATGAGATGGGGGAAATGGTGGTGTTGTCGATGACGAGGACGGTGACGGTCTGACGGATGTTTATCACGTCGATGAGCTTCAGGTCAGTGAGGTACTTGGTGAAGGTGGAGTAATTGGGGTAGGGGTCGAGGATCTCCTTGACGTCAAAGGCCGCAACCGAGGCGATGAGGAGAAGAAGGAAGGCTAAGGGTTTGGAGGCTATTTTATCGAGAGCAACGACCTTGGCCTTGGCCGTGTCTTCACCTCGGAGGGCTTCTGGATGTTATTGTGGCATTCTTTTTAGGTAATTTCGAAGGATTTTATACCCTTTTTCGTACCTCTCAGTACCTCGTACCGTACCATACCAAGCAAAGCTCAGTACACCGGTACGGTACGAAATTAAAAACCTTGCATCTAGCTAGCAACAACAGGTGACAATAATAATAAATCTAGGGTTGTACTTCCATTCTCTTTACCAGGTTTATTTAATTAAATCATTAAGATTTGGCCAACCCGGGTTGGATCAGCCAACTCTGATTGATTTGGGATGGTCCCAGCCAGTTCCAACAAACTGATATTTATCAATTATGCTGGGAAAATATGGTTTCGAAATACCCTAACAGCAACTACGGTTCAATATTTTTTAAAGTTGTAATAGAGAATGGGGATGGCAGATAGCATGATTCTGTTTAATCTTCATCGGGGTCGGCACTTGACAGTAAGTGGTCATGTTCCATCAGAAATTTCATTGTACATGTTTTTGACAGTTTTAAGGGTGTAAAGACATTTGTGGATATTCTGCAAGCATTGGGTAGGGGGTAACAAAGTAATTCTTGGTTAACTTGTAAATAATCAATTTGAGCAAATGGGGCTTACTATGCATATGCAGGTTGTATTGTCTTCAGCAATCTGAGTTTTCAGTTGAATATCCAATTACTTTACTCTTATTATAAACTTATATGAAGATTGTGAAATTTCTTCATTACTCAACATTGTCCTTTTTGCATCTTATTCAAATGCTGAAACTGGAAATTTGAGTTAAATGCTGGTGTTCTTGAAATTGCCACCAGGTTGATCGTGCTATGTACATTTTTGGCAATTCTTTCTATACTGTCTCGTACTTGCGTCCCTTGGTTTCTTAGGCTGATGATCAGTCTTTCATCTCAGGTATCGTTCAAATAACAGATTTTATTTGTAAAAGATGTTCTCCTGTTATCCTGCCACCTAAGGCTTAATGTGTCTGCATTATGTTCACTGACTTGCCTGTTATTTGTGCAGACCAATGAACTCTATCAATTGGCATCTGTGGCATTCTGTTTACTAGTTGCTTGGGTTTGTTTCCAGTCACCTTCAGTTGTTTAGCTATTTTCTGTCTCCCCTTGTGGTAAATGATATTTTTGAACTGCCTTTTGTGGATAAATAGTTTTGATGATGAAATTGTTATTGTTTTGTTGTTATTGTTGGGAACAGAACATTAAACTCATAAAATAGTTTTGAAGAAAATCGATGGAACATTTGCCTTAACATTTTATCTTTCTTGAAAGATTTCACAAACCCCTCGGTGGTTTTTCTATTTGCCTGTGATACTTGTAAAACGTTGGCTAACAGCCATGACAACTGATAAATGTTTTAGCATGGAACCAATATTTAGGCATTCTAAAGTACTTCTCTGTTTTTAAGTCAGATGTATGATTGTTTCCTGAAGGTTTTTTTCTGCATTAAATGATCCACAACTTTCAATAGGTCAGCAAGTATTACGTTAGGATTTTCTGCTCCATTTCCCCAATTCAAGAACTAGGATATCTTTGTTTGTGATTCTTCAAGGATCAACATATCATTGACGCAACTTATAGTTTTAAGTTTGTAGCCCTAAATGTTTGTTTTTAGTGATGTCAAAATGCTGCTATGTCAATATGTTTAATATTGATTGCTTTGATGAACATCTCAGTGTAGTGACAAGTTGGGCCTCAGTCTTGAATTGGGTTCATTTGCTGCTGGAGTAATGATATCAACCACAGATCTTTCACAACATACCCTTGAGCAAGTAAGCACTTTTTCGATACTGCTGTTTCTCATATAACTGAAAGTCATGATACTGATTTGTTCCCTTCAGCACTTTTATAAAAAATATAGAAACAGCTATTTTGTTTCTGGAAAATGAGACAAACTTTATCTTGTTACTTTTGCCTGTGATGGATTAAGGTTTTGATTCTTCTTTCACCACCTGTCTGGCTTCAGAGAATGTGGCAGCTTCCGTACTTTTCTTTACATGAAACTCATGTCAAAGAGCCCTTATTTATTTCATTATGCAGGGCAAAAGTCAGTTCAGGAAGCCAGGAGGCATTAAATGCCTTCAATGTTGCCTTGGTGTTTAAATCATACGTATTAGAGCTGATCTGACCAACTGTATTTGGTAATGTAGGAAATTACTAATCCAACCTTTAGATATCCTGGTTAGATGAGGTGAATCGACTAAGATTAGTGGTGGGAGGAAAGGAATAGGGAGACTTTAGAAAACTTTATTAAGAACAATAAAAAGAGATTCACTCACTTATGGATTTACTTACTAATGATATTGTCCTAAAAGAGCTCCATGTGAGAGAAGATTCATGTAGCCTTGGGACAGTATGGCTTGTTGTTATACTTGAGCCACCTCATTTTTGGCAGATGATTCAGTTGATCCTTAGCGGATGATTTAACGGAACCTAACATTTCTTATTGAGTACTAATCCATACTAAATGTACCTGCCCCAGATAATTTATTTTCAGTCTGTACAATTATCAAAGCTAACTTCCATCTTCTACTTCATGGATAATATTTGAAGTCATTGCAACTGCAGATTCAAAATGACCAATTCCATTGAGGCAAAGGTGATTTCTGGTTCAAGGATTACACTATTTTTTTTTCGGATTGCCATCACTTAACCTCCAGTCAGATTTCTTTCTACAGAAAAAATGCTGTTGTAACAATATGTGCCAACAAACTAACTGGTGTAGTTCGGTGAAAGATTCAATAATTAATTTGAACTAAGATCTGGAGAAGTTTTTTTCTGATACTTTATGCTTCATCTAGCTAAATTGGCTTTTTACAGGAGTGGTGAAAATTTTCCTTTCTCAATGGAAGTCTAAATATGCTAATGTGCACTATACTCATATAGTTTGTTTACCATCCTTTTCTTGTAATAGTGCTTTATCATTTTGTAATTCAATATCTATTCCCTAACTCCAAGTTTGTTGTTTCTGCAGATTGAACCTATTCGTAACTTCTTTGCAGCTCTTTTCCTTGCTAGCATTGGGATGCTAATTCATGTCCATTTTCTTTGGAATCATGTGGATATTTTGCTAGCAGCTGTAATCCTGGTAATAATTGTTAAAACAATAGTGATCACGCTAGTCGTAAAAGGATTTGGCTACAGTAATAAGGCTTCACTTCTTGTAAGATTCTAACTCCCTTGTACTTGTATATTTAGTTCTTTGGCATATTATGTTTAGCTTTGTCTATCTTATTTTGTAGGTTGGCATGTCCCTAGCGCAGATAGGAGAATTTGCGTTTGTTCTTTTAAGTCGTGCTTCGAATCTTCATCTAGTTGAGGTTACTTATATAATTTCTTGTTTTATTTGGGCTGATGCATTACGATATTACCAAATTTTATTAGATAGTCTTGGACATCTATATTGAATTATTTATCCAAACATACAATTTTGATTTCTTGGATCAACTAAAAAAAAATGTAATCTTCAATACATCAATGCTGTCATTCTTGATATTTTCAATATATAAATCATTTAATAGATTTTGCTGAGGGGCTCAAAATTTAGTGCAGAAGTTGTTATTTAGGCAAAACATTAATTCAGTATGGCAGGTTGATAAACAGGTAGTCATATGCTGCTCCGGGGCAACAAGAGATGGTCCTGTTGTTCATGCATATATAGTTTTGTGTTGTTATATGATTATGCCTTCTCAGTATTCAGATATTAAAATTTAACCATTTAACTGGTAATTTAGTCTTTTGCAATTATGTGACTTATTTCACTAAGCGATGCAACCATGACAGGGCAAATTGTATCTCTTACTTCTGGGGACGACTGCACTTAGTTTGGTAAGTAGTTGTTCTTAAGGATTTCACGTATTTGGAATGTGTTAAAAGAGATAAGACCAAATGCCTGGTATCTGCTAATAAGATGCTAGATCTCAGCATACAGCTTGGCCCTATAAGACCCTTTTCGTCTGATTATTCAATTCACGGTTAATCTGCAATATGGATACACTTTGAAGAGTGCTTGCTACACATACCACATATAATTTTTTTTTTTTTTTTTTTTGTTCCTCCCCCTTTTGGTTTCAAGTAAGTCGACATATTTTGCAGGTGACCACTCCATTGCTATTCAAGCTGATCCCTGCAGTCATACATCTTGGTGTTCTGCTGCGATGGTTCACCCCTGATAGCAACGAGGTAATTAGTCTTTTTTTTATGATGAACTGTCCATTTTGTAGGATGTTTGGATGTTTTGTATGATGATGATAAACTGGTTCCGTATGCAGTTAGGGTATAAAGGTGATAACATCCGGTCAGATAGTGCAAATAAGCGAGTAACTCTAATGATTCAGGGCGCTCATGATTCATGACGAGAAATTCACTGAGAGTCTAGTGCATGGATGCAGCTACAGTAGTGATTCGGTTGACTAGCTCGGTAGATGATTTAGGAGGAACATGTATTGAAGTGATTGATACAGGGAGAGCATGATATTGCAAGGCGCATATAAGATTTCAAAAGCACAAATGAGATCTACCCTGATCTGCCATTTGGACAAGCATATATATATATATATATTATATATATTATATATATATATATATATTTTATATATAAAAAAAATGGCGGGAGAGAATGGGTTTCGGTAAGCTCTACCGGTTTTTGAAGTTAAGCACTTGTATGGGATGACATTTGTCCTGTGGTAGTGCAGATTTTTGTGTAAAGTACTTGGCTGAAATGTATCCTTAGTTCGTCGGTGTACTGGAATTGGAACCTTCGGGATTGCCATTACATTCATTCAATCAAATTGTAGAGAAAGTTGATTTGTGCAACACTCTTAAGGTTTTGTAGTTTGTGCTGTTTTCCCAAATCTTGTGAAAACAGTAGCAATTTCGGCATCTCCGATCCTACTACTCGATTGCGTTTGTGCTGTATAGCCACCGTGAGGAGAGAGAAAGACTGACTGTGTGCTGGTTGGATTCGTGGCGCGCGTGAAGGATGACAGCTCCTTGCTGTCAGATCCAGTAGGCGGCCCCCACAAATGCACAATCCAAAAGTGACATTTATCCTCAGAACGATCCAAGAATACCAAAATAAAAAACTAAAAAATTGGAGTAGGAATGGTGTAGGAGATCTGACAGGTGTATCGAGTAGACCGGCTGCCTCAACCACAAACGGACAAGACGTGACTCCTCTCTGTATGTGTGTCGTCTATCCTGGGAAGAATCCAACACCGAAAGCAAAAGGAGTGGGATTGTGTCCACTTACTAGCACGGACGGGGAGAGACCTTCGACGATCAGAAGATGAACACAAATTCTTCGTGGGAGTCACTTTCATTAAACTCTTTTTTATACTCAGTTCTCATGTAAATTCGAATAAATTTATTTTCTCAACCTAAATTCAGTATTAAAAAAAAATACATAGGAGCATCCAAAATATCGTCTTCTATACCTCTTTTATTTTATTAAAATATTATTACTTAAAAATATATATTTATAAAATTACTAAGTATTATTATTATTATTATTATTATTATTATTATTATTATTATTCCTAATTAAATTCTTAACCTCGATCATAATCCTGGTGGGTCAAAAAAAAAAAAATTAAATTAAATTAAATTAGAACTTTCTTTTAAGTAATTAATTATTAATCAAAGTTATTAAAAGAATTGCCAACCCTATCAGTCAATCAAAGGTCTCGTTCACCTTTCTTTTTGCGTTAGGTTTGGCGGTCCGCAACTTTTTATCATTCGGCTGTCAGCCCATCCATTGGATGGCGCTCTGCCCTCCAGCTGAACTCATCTTTGGCGAAGGTGAATCAGATGCCACGGTCAGCCTCCTCGGTTACCGACCCTAGAAAGCAGAAACGACGCTCGACACCTTATCTTGCAATCAAGAGTAAAAGACGACGAAACGATCAATAATTGATTCGCGCATTCCCCTCGAACAGGATTGCTCCTTCGTGGCATCTGACCAAATGACAGAATTGTCGAGATCTGTCGCAGGACTGATACAGATATGGCGAGCCCGACAACTCTTGGTCCTACGTCTGCCACTATGTCCATCCAAATAAACTTCAGCTTCGACAAAGACATCGTCCTGTAGTTTGAGATGCATGGAAAAGGTTATCATGTCACATACTTCCGCTGCTACATCCTTTTTGCGACAAAGCAATGGATTTGGCATGGAGTGTGGCAGAACATAATTATTTGAATCATGTCATGTCATTCCTGAGCTAACGTTTACGATCTTCCTTTGCTTTCATGACTGTATGGATCGAGTTTCAGCGCATTACAAGTGTTCGGAAGAGAAATAACAGAATAATATCACATTAGTAAATAAATATTGACCAAGTGAAGTCACATATATTAAGTTTGATCATAATATATATATATATATATATAATATGTCAAAGAATAATTAAATTTCTTTATTTAAATTATTTTTAAAAAATATTAGAGTTCGCGGTACCATACATACTATACTACTATATGCATCCTTATGAATAAGATAAGGTAATCAATATGTTTGTCCATAATCTAATAATTTATATTGATATTGATAAATTCGATCGAGATATATCGAGTTTGATCTATAATTTAGTAATTTAAATTTTTGGATTGAATTGATAAATAATGATATAATTATTTATGATGATAAAATATTCATATAATCGATCCCAAACAGTCGATACAATAGACGTTAAATTGTTATTATAATTTACTTATGCTAAAATCTTTTTCATCATCATCCAATTATTTTTTGGCACTTTTCCCGAGAGTGTCAGAAAATGGAGTTCGATGGCGGCAAATCAAGCATTTCATCGAGTTCTTCATTCGTATTTCGTGTCTGAGTTGCTCTATTCATACGAACGTGAACCAGAAAGATCAGAGCATGACTGGAAAACATGGTATGCATGTCACCTTATACGAAACAAGAACAAAATTTACCATCATCAAAATAGTTGTTTCAACATAAAATCCGATCATCAAAATTGATCTTTCTTGACTGCACACTGTTGACTATTTCAGAAAGATCTCATCGTGTAGTGAGCAAGAAAGAAAATTAAAAACCATGATTGACCCTTATCTGTTGGATCTCTGCAACTTCATGCTACATGGTTTTGGATGCAGCCCAGTTTCTTTTGATTCGGTCAATAGTGATGGCATTTATTGCAGTGATATGTAAGCGCTTGAATCATCAAACTTGTTTGCTATCGCAGTGATCTGTGACAGGCCACGAGAGCTTGGATAAGTCAACCGGATAAAAGATAACAAAGAACAGTCAGGCCACCCTAGCTTTGTTCTAATGTGATTTCTATGCAGAAAGAATTTTGGTTGTGGCAGAAAACATGCAGCTGTGCTTTGGCCAGCAATGAGAGAGACATATGATATTTTTTTTTCTTGTAGTCAAATAATTTTACCTCAAGTTTTCAATTCATGGATTGGAAGGCAGAGTTTTCGTCATTTCTGAGCCATACGGCCAGATTTCCTTTAATCACATTTTGGATGACGAGACAAACAGATGCATTGAGAGCTGTCACCATTAAGCCTTTCATGTGGATGTGTTCCCTCCTCGTTCTCGTTACTCTCGAAGATGTTTCGGAAAGATCAAGACCATATATAAATATAATTTTTTTTTTTCTCTTATAATAGTAAGTAGATATTATTAGTCAAATAAGAGTAAAAAAAAAGGTTATATTAAACTTCTAAAAATGAAAGTAAAATTACGTACATGATCTTAAACTACTCTCGCACTTGAGCCCCATAAACCTAAACACTTAGACTTGGATAGATCTACATAAATAAAATAATTATTTTATTTTATTTATAGGTGTAGAATAATAATTTATAGGTGCAGAATAATAATTTAAACAAAAAGATCTCTTTATACTTTTATATAAATAAATATTTAAAAAATAAGATTAAAAAGTAATCATCTAAAATCTTTCAAAAGATGTATTTTAAATTTTCATACTTAAAAATATTTTTTTGAAGATAAGTCCTGACTTACTTCGAAAATTTTCAAACGATCCTTCGGAGAAAGATTTTGTTTGGAAATAGATGTACATCCCATGGTCATTCGATATGAATGTTCTTGTTAATTTCACCATATAGAAAGGTATTTTTTATGTCAAATTGTCAAAGCTTCCATTTAAGATTAGTTGCTCGTGTAATCGTTGATAGATATTATTTTTGGCCACATGACTAAATATTTTATTATAATCTTATTTATATTTTTGAGAAAATTTACGTATAATAATTCTTATCTTATAATGATCTATATTTTTATTTAAGTTATGTTTTTACCTTGTAAACTCATTTGCAAGTAATTAGATCTATATTTATAGGTTTTAGCATAAGATCTTAAGTTTTATTTCTTCATCCATCGCATCCTCTTATTCCTAAACACCTTTGGCTTTCTCAAAATAAATAGGCTTAAGATCATCAACTAGTTTAGAAAAGAAATAATGACATATGCTTACATTGTCTCTATCTTTGTAACATGCTAGTTTAATAATTATTATTTTTTTTATTCTCAATATTAAAATTTTCTCTTCATGAACATTATTACTTTTATCACTTTGCTCTACCATTGGTAATGAAAAAATAATAGAAATAGATATATAAAAGGAAATATATAAGCTAAAATCCATAGGAGCTCTAGATGATAAACGAAACTCAACTATCAGTTTTGAGCATATATCACTTTTACTATTGTGATTGATATTTTGAAAAGAAACTTCATCGAGCATAATATCTCGAGATACTATATACCTATATGTTTGTGGATTCATACATTTTCAATATTTCTTCCTTTCATCATAGTCAATAAAAATATATTTCTTAGCCTTAGCATCAAGCGTGCTTTTTTAGCACGATATGTGAACATAGCATAAAGAACTAATTACTATGAAATATTTAACATTTGGTTTCTTATCAAGCATAAGCCCTAAAGGAGACTTCATAATGATTGGACTAAGAAGTTTTCAATTAATAACAAAAGTTACACATGTTATACATTCTACCTATACAGTTTTAGATAAATTCTTTACATGAAGCCAATATTTATAAGTCTCCGTAAGATATTGAATCTTTCGTTCTGTCACACTATTTTATTGTGGTGTATTTATATATGAGTTCAACTATAAAATATTTATCTCAATCTTCATAAGTAATATTAAAATAATCTTTTTTTATTTATAATATTTCCTCCTGTAATCTTAACATGATAATTTTTCTTGATATAACTTAGCTTGCCACACCTATAATACTTGATCTTCTTTTGATTTATATCATTGTTCCAAGAAGAGTCAATTTGCTATTAGCAATATCCTTCTTATCTTTATTTTTTATTTATAAAAAGGGCATATTCATCTCCCTCTAAAGTAAAAAAAATCTAAAGGTTTTTGGGAAGCAAAAAGATTTTTTAATTTTACTAAAAATAATTGTTGAACCCATCCTTAAATAAATACAAAATTTTACGAATAATATAAATTTTCATTTATGCATAAGAAATATACTTACTTGGATCTAAAGTAATATCTCTGAATATAAATCTTTAATCTTAAAAAAAAAATACTAAGAAATTGAGAGATCCTCTTAGATGTCATTTATCAAATCATTCTCTAAGTACTCAAGTCGAGCTGTGTTGAACGATGCATCAAGAGTGATTCAAATCTTTAAGGTCGATTTACAACCAATAATATGTTTCAAGATAATATAAAATATAAATTTATGTTGTTGCATTGCCACGAACCAGATCTCATAGAGATAAAACTTCAAACAAGTTTTTTAGATCTTATAGATATATTAAAAAAAGTTTAATATCAAGCCAACCAACTCGATTATTGTAATTCATACTAAAAAAATATTATCTTCTTTACTAAAGAGATCTTGAAATATAGATTATTACCCTTGTGGTCATGATACTATGTGAAGAAAGGGAGAGGTAAAAGACATGCAATTATAATCATTTCTCAAAATAAGAACAATAAGATGATACTAGCTTGAGATTAAATCAAATAAAAGAAGAAGAACCAAGGTGGAAGTAGAAAAGAAAAGTTATATTGGATCTACATATCATCTATTTATAGATATAAAATAATAATTTAAATCAAGAGTTCTTTATCTTTATAATTTTACCTAATCAACTTATTTAAAAGATAAGATAAAATATTATATATATATATATATATACATTAATTTTTTAACAGAAGAATCTGTAATCCACTGCTGCCACTGGGACTCTGTGTTCTTTTTCATGTATTACTTGTGTAATCAGACAAGAGTTGCTTTGACTACTTCAGCATTAGGTGGCCTAAGCACAGTAAGTAGAGAAATGGAAGCACGATTTGAGTTCTCATCTCGGCACAACCAAACGATTCGAGTCATAATAGGCAGCTGCAAAACGTCAGAGAAGACCTTTGTACGTACCTGTGCCAGTGTGGTTGTGTCACCGCCTTGGTTGCAGCAAGCTGGAGGAATCCATCAGCAACAATCTCGAGAGCATGGCTTCTTCACAGAGCTTGCTAGGTACCCCTCTCGATCGCTTTACTTGTCTTGATGTAAAACTCTTTGGAATATATGACTACTTACTTGGATTCAGCACCAGCATGATTTGGTTCTCCAATCTTGTTTTCAGCATTTCCCTCAAGCAAAATCTTTCTTTTCTCGTCCTCTTTCTGTGCACATACAGTTTGATCCTGTGGGGAATTTGTGTCATCTTTCAGGTTGGTTCCCTTGGGACTGCGGGGAAGTGTTCGATCTTGGATCCGCATGCACACAAAGAAGCTTGATAGATTTCCTCAACATTCTTTTCCTTGTCATCTACTCCTTCAGCCTGCTTATAATAGCTTGTTTCAGAAGGCAGTCCAACAGCTGGAGTAGATGCCGGCGACGGGATTTCATCGTCATCTCTGTTTGCTGTGCTTTAACTGGCATTGCATACTTCAGCGCTGGCGTCAGGGCTTTATCTCTGGAAGAACATGAGCTCATGAACTGGACATGGTTCTCTTACTTCGCCAGAAGCCTGATCTGGATAGCTGTAGCTGTTTCCTTGATCATTCAGCCCACTGAATGGGTACAAAATCTAAGCCTAATCTGGTGGACTTCATCTTCACTTGTCTCCTCTGCACATACTTTGAACCTCCTGCTGAACGATGGTCGTCGTAGCCTTCCAATCCTCGATCTGTTGTCGTGGTCTGTGAACCTGCTGCTTCTTTACTGCGCCATCAGGCTCGCCGTTCAGAGGTATCTTCACAAAGGCAATCCAAAAGACGGCATATCTCGACCCTTACCGAGCGACAACAGACCGAACCATGCTGCGGTGAAGAAGGCTGGCCTACTCGGTCGCCTGACGTTTTCATGGTTGAACCCTTTGCTGCGTCTGGGTTTCTCCAAGCCATTGCACCTCGACGACATACCTCCGCTGGATTTGGAAGACGAGGCGTCGTATGCCTATAAGAGATTCTTCCAGATCTGGGATGTCGGGCGTGGGGCAAAAGGAAAGAGCAGGAATTTGGTGTCCTCGGCACTGGCAGAGTGTTACTTGATGGAGATCTTGATCACAAGTGTCTATGCGCTTCTGAAAACAGTAGCAGTTTCAGCATCTCCGATCCTACTTTACGTGTTTGTGCAGTACAATTACCGCGAGGAGAAAGATCTGTTCATGGGCCTCGCACTGGTTGGAATCCTGGTGCTGCTGAAGCTGGTGGAGTCCCTGTCCCAAAGGCATTGGTTCTTCGAGTCGAGGAGGCTGGGCATGAGGATGCGTTCGGCGCTAATGGCAGCCATCTTCGAGAAGATGTTGAAGCTTTCGAGCCATGGCAGGAGAAAGCATTCCACGGGTGAGATCGTCAACTACATCGCGGTTGACGCCTACAGACTCGGGGACTTCCCTTACTGGTTTCACATGGCATGGAGTCTACCGCTGCAGCTGCTGTTCTCGGTGGCGATACTCTTTTGGGCTGTCGGCATCGGTGCACTTCCGGGGCTCGTTCCTCTGATCATCCTCGGGATCGCCAACGTGCCCTTCGCGAAGATCTTACAGAGTTACCAATCCAAGTTCATGTCGGCGCAGGACGAAAGACTGAGGGCAACATCCGAAGCCTTGAACAGCATGAAGATCATCAAGCTGCAGTCATGGGAGGAACACTTCAGGAAGATGATCCAAGATCTCAGAGACGTGGAGTTCAAGTGGTTGTCGGAGATCCAGAACAAGAAGGCCTACGGCTCTGCTCTGTATTGGATGTCTCCCACCATCGTTTCATCGGTAGTGTTTGCAGGCACGGCAGCCATGGGAAGCGCTCCTTTGAATGCCAGCACGATCTTCACGGTGCTCGCAACATTGCGTGTCATGTCGGAGCCTGTCCGAATGCTTCCTGAGGTCCTTTCGATCATGATTCAAGTCAAGGTATCATTAGATAGAATCAACACCTTCCTGCACGAAGACGAAATCAAAGAAGATGATGTCAAGAGAAGCCATCTACAGAACTCCAATCTCAGTGTCCAGTTGAGGAATGGGGTTTTCTGTTGGGAAGCAGGTGAATCTATCCCCACGCTAAAGAATCTTAATCTGACCATAAACAAAGGAGAAAAGGTAGCTGTTTGTGGGCCTGTTGGTTCTGGGAAATCATCATTGTTGTATGCCATACTTGGAGAGATACCAAAACTCTCAGGATCTGTGAGTCAGGAACATCAATTCTCTTAGATAGAACGGTTACTTCCTCGACGTAATCTTGAGATTGTAATGCTCTGTTCTTTTCAGGTTGAGGTCTTCGGATCGATCGCATATGTTTCGCAGACATCCTGGACTCAGAGCGGGACACTTCGTGACAACATTCTCTACGGGAAACCAATGGACGAGGCACTCTACGAGAAGGCCATCAAATCATGTGCACTGGACAAGGACATCGACAACTTCGACCATGGCGACCTCACGGAGATTGGGCAGAGAGGACTGAACATGAGCGGGGGACAGAAGCAGAGGATCCAGCTCGCTAGAGCAGTCTACAACGATGCAGACATTTATCTCCTCGACGATCCTTTCAGTGCAGTTGATGCGCATACTGCTGCGATCCTTTTCCATGTAAGAACGGCTGCTGCGTATCTGAATGTAATGCTTTCGTCTGCATGTGTTGCCTAAACTACTGGTGGGACGATGAAAACCTGCAGGATTGTGTGATGTCTGCTCTGGAGAAGAAGACCGTCGTTCTTGTGACTCACCAAGTTGAGTTTCTCCCGGAAACCGATCGGATTCTGGTAAGGTGTCTTCTTTTGGCGAGGCTCGTTCATGAGCAAGTCAGGTGGGGGCTTGACCAGCTTCTTGCTTGCCAGGTGATGGAACATGGAAAGGTCGCACAGGAAGGAACTTACGAGCAGCTACTGAAGTCGGGAACAGCTTTCGAGCAGTTGGTCAATGCTCATCAATCTTCCATGAACATCATAGATTCTTCAAGCCATGGAAACCAAAATCTTGCAGAAAGTGCAGGCGGTGGTCAAGAACATGACGCGCATCAGCCCACAAAGCAGGAGAGTGAGGTCGAAATATCCAGTCAGGGCCTCTCAGCCGCGCAGCTCACCGAAGATGAAGAGACGGCGATAGGTGATCTCGGATGGAAGCCATATCGAGACTATCTCCAAGTTTCCAAGGGTTACACTCTTCTTGTTTGGATGATCCTGCTTCAGTCTGTATTCGTGCTTCTCCAAAGCCTCTCGGGCTACTGGTTGGCCGTGGTCGCCCAGCTGCAGCATGTCAGTGGTGGAATCCTGGTCGGAGTTTATGCAGTGATCTCAATCCTTAGCTGCCTCTTTGCATACACGAGAAGCTTGGTTGCTGCTCGACAGGGTCTAAATGCCTCGAAGGCTTTCTTCTCCTCTCTCATGGACTCGGTCTTCAAAGCTCCTATGTCGTTCTTCGACTCGACACCCGTGGGAAGGATTCTAACAAGGGTGAGTGAAGTACTTCCCATCCTCAGCAGCATCGTGTCACACATTGTACTGACAAATCTGTATGTTACCACTGCAGGTATCCTCTGATCTGAGTATTTTGGACTTCGATATACCTTACTCCATCGTTTTCGTGCTGTCTGGGTCGTTAGAAATCTCAGGAATGATAATAATCATGGCATCTGTGACATGGCAAGTGCTGATCGTAGCAGTCCCAGTGATGATCAGAATGATCTTTGTTCAGGTAACTCTCCTACCGGCTCTGCTTTCACTCGCTGCCAGTTTGATCTCTCATGGCCATGTGGAATTGCAGAGGTACTATGTGGCATCAGCAAGGGAGCTTGTAAGGATCAATGGAACGACGAAGGCACCAGCCATGAACTACGCAGCAGAGTCATTGAATGGTGTTGTGACGATCCGTGCTTTTGGGACAATCGATAGGTTCATCCAGACTAATCTACGCCTAATCGACACTGACGCAGCGTTGTTCTACCACACGATCGGCACACTGGAATGGGTGCTTCTGCGGGTCGAAGCACTCCAGAATCTGACCATATTTACTTCATCTCTTTGCCTTGTTCTGCTACCACAAAGAACTATCTCTCCTGGTACATGAATGACCACATCCATCTTTTAGTCATTGGATACAGCTCAATTTTGATCACCGGATTCCTTTGGATACGTTGCAGGATTCTCTGGTCTCTGTCTCTCCTACGCTTTAACTCTTTCTTCTTCCCAAGCCTTCTTGACAAGGTTTTACTCCACCCTAGAAAACTGTATCATCTCTGTGGAGCGGATAAAGCAGTTCATGCATATCCCATCAGAGCCTCCTGCAGTCATCCATGACAAGAGGCCGCATCCACCTACGTGGCCCAGCGAAGGAAGGATAGATTTGCAAGATCTAAAGGTGAGGAATTAGATCATGTATCAGAACTTTTGCCATCTTGTGAGTCATCTGATAGACTTTTGTCGAACAGGTGAAGTATCGTCCAAATGCTCCTCTGGTTCTCAAAGGGATCACCTGCACCTTTGCGTCAGGACACAAGATAGGGGTTGTGGGAAGGACTGGGAGTGGGAAAACAACTCTCATAAGTGCACTGTTTCGTCTGGTGGATCCAACCAGTGGGAGGATTCTGATCGATGAGGTCGACATATGCTCCATCGGCCTCAAGGATCTCAGAATGAAGCTGAGCATAATACCTCAAGAGCCCACTCTGTTCAGAGGCAGCATCCGAAGCAACCTGGATCCTCTTGGCCTTCATACCGATCAGGAGATATGGGAGGTAGCCAAATCACCATATCTCCATAAGAATTATGATTGACAGTCAAATCTGTCATTTACGTTCTCCATGAACTGACAATTGCAGGCCTTAGAGAAATGTCAGCTGAAAGCGGCCATCAGCACTCTTCCTACTCTGCTGGATTCACCCGGTGAGACCGTCTGTTCACTAGAAATAACCTCGATCACATACGGCGACGGTCTAATTTGCTCCACTGACAGTGACCGACGATGGCCAAAACTGGAGCGCCGGGCAGCGCCAGCTCTTTTGTCTCGGTCGCGTCCTCCTCCGGAAGAACCGAGTCCTCGTGTTGGATGAAGCAACTGCGTCCATAGACTCGGCAACCGATGCCGTGTTACAGCGAGTCATCAAGGAGGAGTTCGCAAGCTGCACGGTGATAACAATTGCTCACAGAGTACCGACAGTCACAGACAGTGACATGGTCATGGTACTTTCTTACGGTATGTTCTCTGAGACAGACAATTCTTAGACTCGCAAATTACTGCGTGTAATGGTGATCGGTGCAATGGTTACTCTTTTCTTGTTCACTTGAAATTGGAACCCGCAGGTAAGCTGGTGGAGTACGACAAGCCATCAAGACTAATCGAGAACCGCAGCTCGGCCTTCGCCAAGCTGGTGGCAGAGTATTGGTCGAACTGCAGACGAGACTCTGCTCATTCTCTCTCAAGCTACTAGGAGGAGTTACACATCAGAGAAGACCTCGACTTCCTCATTTCATAAGGTTTCCAATTACAGAAGATCGGTCGAGGTAGAACTTAAATCTTTTAGATTGTGTGATGATAACCAGTCTCTACATATGGTAGGTACTCAAATGTCAGCCGAGGTCTTCATCGTCTCTTTCTTACAGATTTTGGGCATGAAATAAAACTATTTAGCATGTTGGCACTCGGTGTGTTCATTTAGTCCAACTCCTGCAGAGTGTTCATCTCAGTAACCGAATACTAAAATGTGTGGTAGAGTCCTTCCAAGAATTCTTGACATTAATTATGTATATGATATTAATACTTAGATAAGTGTTTGGCTTTTCTAACCCCATCATCAACCCACCGCCTCTGTAGCTTTACATGAACTGATGCAAGGTGACAAGAATGAGTCGAAGAAACACAATCCAGGGGCTTCATCGCAGCCAAAGTACACGACTGGGGGAATGAAACCAGAGAGAGAGAGAGAGAGAGAGAGGGGGGGGTTAATTATTAGGCCACAAAACATGCAACTCTTGTGGCTGACTCACATGACCTGCGAATCTGCACGCCCACCTTTCCGCCGAAAGGGACAACACTCCCCATTTACACCCGCTTTGTCCTCTCCTTCATGTTCACCTGCCTTTCGCAGTCGCCTTCCTCTCAAGTCCTCGTGCATGCACCGAAGACGACACAGTGGGCATGCATAGATTTCCATGTCACAACAAGGTTTTCTCACTCGAACAGCATCCTTAGGTTTCTTTCCATATCGTCGGAGACCAACTATTGCCTCATACAAACCAGGGCGCATGCATGGGCCCGTTGATGACATGACAACCGAAGTGCTATGTGGTCCCTCTGCAACCATACACAAGCTGAGCCATATGCATACAGCTATGAGGGCATATCTGTCTTAGGAAAACATCACATACATAATAGAGTAAACTAATCCAAATGGTGCCCAGCTTGCGCCATTCCTCTCCTCCCCCTCTCTTCTTAATCTTCTTTATTTTGCTGTGAGAGAGAGAGAGAGAGAGAGAGAGAGAGAGAGAGAGAGAGAGAGGGAGCCATGGAGCCTCACCACCACGCTTCGTGTTCCCAGGGGTTGACCCAGGAGGAGATGGCAGCGCTGGAGCCGGTGATCCGAACGCACCACACCTTCCCGGGGGCGCCGGGGACGTGCACCTCGCTCATCACGCAGCGCATCGACGCGCCCCTGCAAGCCGTGTGGCCCGTTGTCCGGCGGTTCGACAAGCCGCAGCGGTACAAGCACTTCATCAAGAGCTGCAGCCTGGTCCACGGCGACGGCGGCGTCGGCAGCGTCAGGGAGGTCACCGTGGTGTCGGGCATCCCGGCGTCGACGAGCGTCGAGCGGCTGGAGATCCTGGACGACGACCGCCACATCCTCAGCTTCAGCGTCATGGGCGGCGAGCATCGGCTCAAGAACTACCGGTCCGTCACGTCGGTCACTGAGTTCCACACGGAGGGCAAGGCCTACACCGTCGTCTTGGAGTCGTACGTGGTGGACATCCCCGAGGGGAACACCGAGGAGGACACCAAGATGTTCACCGACATCGTCGTGAAGCTCAACTTGCAGAAGCTTGCGACGGTGGCGATGGCCTCCTCGTGAGATCACACACCTTCAAACTGTGGTTAGTTGGGCGATGATGAACATGAACGATTATCCTCCTTTGTTTAACTCCATTTCTAATGGCTGCTGTACTCAGAAGAGAGGAGAGCAAGTGGGGAGGGTTCTTTAATGACTGCTGCTGCTTTGTATATTCTAAGCCATGGTGGTGGATCGCTGTATTAGTTTAATGTCAACATATTAAGGAACGCTTCTGCCTTGTTTCTGTGTTCTCTCTCTCTCTCTCTCTCTCTCTCTCTCTGAGTTCTGAGCCATGAAGGCTGGCCAATAAATAGTCTAAGTGGTGCCACCACTTGCATAAAACTAGGGCAATACATCTCACGAAGAAGGAGAGGGCCACAAAAGGAGTCAACCCATTCAATGGACAGACAGCAAGGATTGTGCGTGTTTGTGTGTGTGCATCAGGTGGTGGGGCTAAAGCAGACCTTCTCCTGGTACCGGATTAGATTTTCCAATGGCCATGACCAGGAATGCCCCTTGAGAGGTAGGAAAGGAGAAAAAAGAGCAGTAAAATAGTAGTCCATCCAAAGGCATTGGTTTCAGGAGGCTGACCAAGTACAAAGGTGGAGGCTCGAGCATAGGAAACATGTGAAGGGACCTTGGGAGACATGTGACACTACCTCAGAACTCTCATCTCTCATGGAGAGAGAGAGAGAGAGAGAGAGAGAGAGAGAGAGAGAGAGAGAGAGAGTTTGTGTGTGAGCCACTCTTTCCAGGCTCTACTTCTATCAACTACTAACAAACTGGAAAGGGACCCCTCTGCTCTATCTATCAGGAGGTCGTGTCCTCTCCATCCCCTTTCTTTCTGCTTGCTCAGAAGTTGATGCTGTTCCCAGGGAACCTAGAAGCAATGACAATGTCAGTCCCACGAGGGGACAAGTCTTCTGCTGCTTGCAGACCAGGTGAGGGGAGAGGGGAAAGGGAAGAGATTTGAAACTTAAGGAACTGTCTTTATCTAATTAAATTCCCAGAGATCAGAGGGTTTGATAATGCAGAACTTGGAGGTCATGCACCATGTCTCAACTCACTGCACTCACAGACCATGCACCACAGGAAGAGACTCTTCCACAGGACACTGTTTCCTCGTAGGACTAGTTGAGAGAGCACAGCTCTCCTTGATCTCCTGATTAGTTTCATACAGCAAAATTGACCCAAGTAACAGAGGCGGTATGCAATGATATCAAAATATTAGAAAACCCTAATCTCATCACGATGCACAATTGAGTCATAAAATTGTCCAAGTAACAAAGGCAATTTGCAATGATGGATACAGATGTATGTTAATATGATACAATTTCAAGAGCAATCAAGTTCAATACATGGAACTGAAATGCCTCAACTGCTCAAATACAAGAAAATTGTCAGCTACATTTATTAATACCCTTTGGGTAATTGTATTTTTTCTTTTCTGATGTCCATGACCTTCAGCAGCAGGGGCTAAGAACTATTTACAGGCATCATACATCTGTGCCAATCTGTAAAAAAAATAAGAACTGAACAAATGGAGATGTACACTTTGTAAGGATATTAAACTGTACATAACAAAATCAGCTCCTTTGGAAGGAAGATGCATGCAAGAATTTAGAAGCAGGCCTTTGTGATTTTAAGTGTTGTATCGATTGCTTTCAGCATCAGCTTGTGTGAAGGGATGATGGATGGTTACTCTTATTCTCTGTCACTGCTGAAGCAGCAGCTGCTTCATCTCGAGATGGAACCTTAAGCCATGACTTCATGATATCATATACAGTAAATCCTATTGCCACTGATGGTACGACCTACAAAAACAAATATTTACCAGTTCTTGTTAAGAGACTTTTACAAGAAAGCAATCCGTATTAAGAAACACCAAATACACATCTGATTAAGAAGAGTAGATGTGACTAAGATGCTGCAATCACGTTGTTAAGTCAAATTGATGTTATTAAAGTAGAAGCGAAAGAGTTGATATAAATTCGATCAAATCATTCGCGACCTTCAATGAAATAAATGACGACGAAGAGAACAGACCTTCAAGTAGTTGATGCTCAGTCCAGAAAAGAGTTGTCTCCAACCCTGAGTTTGGGATATCATGACAAGGCTTTCAAAGGTTCCCTTCCCTGATTTATTGTTAGATGTTGAGAGGGCTTGTACCTGGATTGTAATCCTTTTGTAACAATAATTTCTTCCAGTTTTCTAATTTATAAAGTTTAATGAGTATATACACGAGCAAGATACCTGCATTTGTCGTCTAACAACATCAAGGGGATATGTTATTGTTTGCCCCAATAAAGCAGCCAAAGATCCACAAGCAAGCTTCATAATAACATCTTGTTTGTGCTCTTCAGGTATATGCCTCTTCAACTCCTCGTAAAAATAGAACTTGAGACCAGAGTAAGGGAAGATCCCATATAATGATGGACCTAATAGCAAAATTCATATTACTCTACCAACAAAGCAATAATAAGCGTAGAAGAATCAATCAATAAGTATATAAAAACTTAGAGCACAGTGATAACAATGGAAATAACACTTATGACCGACCGGTCATGTTTAACTATGACCTATTGAAGTGAATCTAACTCGAGTTTATCAATTAGAGTCACCTAGTTTGGCTTGCTTTCAAAGAGGAATCCCAATCCAACCAGCTTCTGAAGAACGATACAGGCTTGGTAAATCAAGAAATCATGTCTTGTTTCTTGGTCATGTCTGATTTACAAGTCATTCTATACAACATTTAAGCACCACTTATATGTCTAGAGGTGCAGGTTTATATTGAGACATTTGAGAAAATTTGTAGTTCAAATCAGTCCAAAGAGCTACATGGATTGTCACCTCTGTTCATTCTAAATGCACTAACATTATACCAACCAAATAATTTAAATAAGCGGTGAAGATCAGCTTTTCTATATCAATTCAAACAGATGGATGATAAGAGAAACAGCAGTAATCTCTTTAACTTATGAATGAAGATGTTGCTGCTTGAGTCGTGGCTGGTTTGATAGGCTGATTGATCCAATAGCTTGAATATAATGAACCTAGAACCACATGGCCTAGAAATGCTAAAGTCCAAGTTATTGGTGGTAGACTCATCTAGTCCTATATATAACCTAAGCTACTTTGTCCTTTATAAACCATCCAAATTTTTTCCACATAAATTCTGATTTAACCAAGTTCAAAAGAAACTATATACTTCCTTTATAAACATTTCATAACAAAATAAGGTTCCTGATAATTGACCATGATATACTGAAACACTTCTACAATATTTTTTTATACTTCAGTAAGATCAGAGAGCATAACATAACAAGTCCAAAGTAATAAAATAAAATTGCATCACCACAGACCTACACCACGATATAGGCCTCTCAAGCCATTCTGTCTGTGTATCTTCAAAATACAATCAAGAATCCCCCGATAAACCTGTTCAGAAGAGTGATAAGGACCTTTATTTTTGAGCCATGATGGTCCTACAACCTGCAAAGGTTCCAAAAATCCATTTCAGACATGTAAACATTTCATATAAAGAATCCAAAAGAACAGGCAGATAATGTCAAGCGCAAGACCAAAGATGAATCCAGATCTCAGACATAAAACAGGTGTATTTATCCTATAAGAAATGACAAGATCATATATCTATACATGTTCGGGAAGTTAATGGTATGGCTCTTAGGACATACAAGGAAAAAAAAGGAAAAGAAGTGAAGCCCTCAACTAACAGTTTTATACACCTGATAGGCCAGCTTTGTACGAACTAAATCAAGAGGGTAAGTGAAAATAACTGCAGTCCCTCCAGCTATCGACCCTGCAACAAGATCAAGAACAGGACCCTTTCCCACATCAGGAAAACCAAGAATGATCCATCTTCGATATTGTTCATATGCCATATAATGCAAAGCCGCATAGGGAACAATTCGGGCAACACTGGCTCCATTCCCCCTGAGAAACAAAGAAAACCCAAAAAATATCCCGAATTGGATAATTCTGCATCAAGTAGATAAGACTGACTAGCTTGAAGGTTGCTAAACTGTAAATTTATAGACAAACCTGTAGAATCCTAATAAACCTTCTGTCTGTAGAATCTTTTGAAAGGATCCCAACAATCCTACAGTGTGAAATTCTGCTCTTCTAGTCTGGGAGATAGCATGAAATTGCAAAGACATATATTTAAATGTTGATACATATAAAAACCCAAAACATTTTCTGTATTCTTAAATGAATGAGTGACCATCTTGAATGATTCCTTCTTACCCTTCCTCCACCCTAAAGCTCAAGTTTCTAATAGAACTATGAAAGTAAAACACCTCATGAAGCGTGAAGCATCCAAGAGAGTTGATCAAACTATCGATAGCCTTCTCTTCCACTGATTGGATAAACTCAAGAAGAAAGCAAAAAAGTTTACAAAGGATGCAACCAGGGCAAAAACAATTCCACTGAGGTCAACTTCTTTTCTCTATCTTAGTCAATTTAGTCAAGTTCCCCATTGATTCATTTCAATTACATACCACATGGAGACAATTGTGACGGTTGCATCTAGTCGAGACTAATTTTCCAGAGATCTCTAAGAGTTGTGACTCTTGTTCAGTGTCATTAGGATTATGTCAACTAAGGGGCAGCATATAATGGCAGATGATAAGTATCGAAATCTAATTAGGCCCAATTGTTGTGGAAGCACTTTCCCCGATCGTTAATTTCACCTAATTCAATCACAACATGGTTCAAACAGGATCACGAACACTATTTACTCGATACAATCGCTTGAATTCTTGATAACGCCCCTATCGGAACATCTTCTACGCGCAACACAAGCATCAAACGGAATAACCTTCGGCATATCCCGATCCTTCGATTTCCCCGTCCCAAATCCAACCAAGAAAGTCACCCCTAACAACCGTACCGATGACCCACTGTCGATGCGACGATTCGAACTCGAGGGCTGAGCCCATTCAAATGCCGAGGCAGGAGAATCGAACCTGGAACAGGATCTTCACGCGCTCGAGCGGCGCGACTGCCGTCTTGGCGACACCGCCGGCGACGCCCCCGGCGACGAACTCCTTCACGATGAGCGGGACCCGTCCTCCCCTCACGTCCTGCTCCACCGCCTTTGTCGCCGCCACCTCTCTTTGCCTCTCCTCCGCCATGGGAGGAAGAGAGGGGGGCCGTCCAATTTGGCGAATGCAGAAGCAGTTCGACGTCCGCCTATCGAGGGCGGAACGCGACCAAGGAAAGCCGTCGAACGGGGTCGGTGGGGAACACAAACAATACCTGCCTACGTAAGGACAGGTCGCGGGTGGGTCCCACACGGAACCTCCAATTACAAGTGGGATGGCTCGAAGGAGTTAACGAAACCATGCGATCGACCGCGTACCTTCCGTTGTAGTATACGGAACAAATTTTGACCGTCGGATCACTGTTGGACGGACATAGGTGAATACTACAAAGAGACGCCTTTTCGTCGTCGTCACAATCATCCTATGAAATTGTGAATATAAGACATCTAAACCTAACTCACTCGATAATGCTTAGACCACTGAAAGAAGATGGAGCGATGAAATATAAGAGCCCATTTTGTTTGCTCTTCCGTTTCTCTCTTTTCCGTTCACTGTATCTCATTCGATCCTCATCTATCCACGTTGGAGTGACCACATGTGGATTAGAATGCAATGTAAACCTAGAAACACTATATTTCCCAGAAGCAAACAACGATGCTATCTCGGGTTAGTGCGAAGCTTAAAGCATCAGCCTGTCTTATAATGACTGAAATCTTTAACCAACTTGCAAATCTTAATTCAAGTTCGAAGAACAGCAGAAGGCTAATGATTGAGGAGAGCGCATCGCCCTCATCGTTATTTCATCACCACAAAAAATTGAATTTATATAAGTTATTTGAGTACAAAAGAATGTAGCACAATCCAGCACTTAGTTTATCCCACTTCGTGATAATATCTACAGATCATTAACCTGCTGTTGCACTAAAATCTCCAAAGAAAGAAAAAATTTACATGTAAGGAGTATATCTCGAAGTTTTACACGCAAAATTGATTTTGGCATTGCAACATTCATCGGCGATGAAATTGAATGAACTTCTCAGACTTCAAGGGATATTCGAGTCTTGATGGGCTTTAGCTTCAGTCCCATGCTCTCTGGCGAGAGCAATTCTGGAGAGATGCACAATGGATTAAGAGGACTTGGTGGGCTGTAGCTCAGCTGGCTTGGTCGGTACAAACCGTACCCCATGAGGAAGTACTCCATTGGTATCAGCATGGCTTGGGGTTGCTCTTCTGTCACCACTGACCCACATGCCTGAACCTGAAGCATTTTTAAGGATGCGAAAACAAGAATGAGACAAGAAGAACAAATTTATAAAGAGTCGATGATCGTAGGAGGAATCGGGGACGATTCAAATGAGTACCTCAACCAATGCGCTGTATCTCCTATCCAGTTTTGTGGTCATGTGGAGGGCCTCTGAGTGAAACGGAGAGTCCTCACCCACAAAAATTAGAGTCCGACACCGGAGTTTCTTCAGTGCTCCCGTTAAATCATGTCTCCTGATTTAACCATGGGCTATTAAATATTTACTACTTTATTCATCATGGACAACAGTTTTTCGAGCAAAGAAAGTAAGGGCATACCCGTTCAACGACTGAAGAAAACGCCAAACATTTGCACTCTGCTTCTCATCCAACAACTGCAGATGGTAAAATAAATGTATCATGAGGAAGAATGGAAATACATATTAAAAGTTCTTCGAAATCAAGACAGCGGACGGATTACTAACACTTTTACAGGCTTGCACTATGTCCGACTCAGGAACCTGTGAACTTCCTCGAACTTCCTGATAAAGCAATAAAATGGATAAAGAACTAAATGCTGCAGAAAACAAAATAGCAGGGGAGTGAACCGATCCTAGCATACCTTACTGAAGTACCGCTGGAGTAAGTATTCCTTGACTAATCCACACATTCCATAAAAATATAGTAAATTTGACACTACCTGAGATTTCAGGTCTGGTATTAGCACCAACTCTTAATTGAAACAGAAACATCACAAGGTGAGATTGTTAGAAGATACCTTAGTATACAACCACTCGGACCACGAGGGAGCCTTACAAAGAGGTGAGACAAGTATGAGACCTAGGACACGCTCCCTATACTTACTCTGAAAGCAGACCATAGAGCAGTTCTAACTCAGTTAAAGTTTGAACAATCACATATGTGAAGGGCAGTAATGATAAAAGACTTACAGCAAAAAGGGTAAGAATATAAGCACCAGCTGTGACCCCAAAGCACATGGCAGACACTAACCTGGAAAGGTCAAATCAGACTAAATCAATTACTGCTAAAACAATGACCAATTGGATACCTAAAAAACAGTCATAATCATTACGGTTATGAAAATGACCACGGTGTGATAATTACCCAAAGAAATCAAGAACGTCGGCCACCTGATCAGCTAACTGATCTACAGAAAGCACTGGCTCATCTGAGGAAAATGGAGCAGCACCCAACTGCAGGACTCTTAAAGTAGCTGAATTTAGAGTAATATTCAGAATATGGATCATAGACAAGCTTAATATTTTGACATAAGCTGCAGTTACTGACCTCGTGTCCTGGAGGACTAATATGGTATATGCAGAAATTATGAAGAAGCAAAGAAGCAGCTTCTGGGCAAAAAAATAATCCTTGAAAGCACGACAAATCTGAAGAGACAAAGGAGTAGGAAGTTAGGTCCAGTTTCAAATTCTAGAAGAGTAACTTTCGTTACTTTTCTCAGTTTAAATACAATTGCAGGAGAGCATATGTTGCATCTAAGGCACAACAAAGTTAAGCTCCACAACACCCAAGCATGCAGGATTAAGGAATCGATATACCAAATAAATTGAAAATTTTTAGTAGAAGAAAATCAAGAGAAGGTAAATGGGCATGAGGTCTTAAGAAAAGGGTGATATAGTGTTCAAAATAAGTAACACCGCCATTATCGGCCTCAAGCCCAGATAAAAAAAGTGAAAGATTACATTAGGTCACTAACAACTAGTACAATACTATATCAGATCTCATGAATATGGATCTTAACTGATTAGCGACAAAAGATCCATGTAACGATTGGCGACAAAACTATGTCAGATCTTAACCGATCAGCGACAAAAGATCCATGTGGCGAATCCCAAATAGTTGGGACTTGGCTTTGTTGTTGTCACTGTTATTATTGTTGTTATGTTCAAAATAAGTAAAGGACACAAGCATCTCTCAGCTTCAGTTGACTAAATAACTGAACACAATTGAAACTTATAAGGAAAGAAGAACAGCTAAAAAATAGTATTGTCATCCAACTTACGATTTAAAGCAACATCCGGATAAGTAATAAGTGCAGGCTTTTCCAGATCCCCATATACAGCAACTGAAATAGGGCCATGGCTTGTTAACAGATGATGTTCCTGAAGAAACCAACATAAGTGTCTTTGAGCAACAAATGATAAACTATAGAAAGAAGATTTAATAAATTAGAGATTCTCTCTCTCTCTCTCTCTCTCTCTCTCTCTCTCTCTCTCACTCACACACACACACACACACACACGAAAAGCAAACACATTCAATAAATAAAAATACCAAATTTCTCATAAAGCAAAAGTAATGCAGAACTCAGCTGCGTTGAGAATATAGAAAGAGGAATATAGCAAACTAAGTAAACAACCAACGAACAACTAAGCACACAAAGGATAGAAAAACCGAAAACCAAAACACTAAATTGCTTGCAGCTGTAAGGATTTAGGAAACCACTTTCATCAAGCAAGCATTTCAGACTGAACTCAGTCTCCAGGCAGGCAACCGATACACGAAGCTCAGATTACCCCAAATAACACCCAGTGCGACAGAAAGAGAACCAAAATGCTTCCCACGATGATAAAACACAATGAAAAGAACGCATTTGCTTGCCGAGATTAACACCAAATTCAACATTTCCCCATTAATCAACCAAAAAGACTACAAGAAATTATCAAATGAATCGACGAATCCCGTACCTTCCCTCCAAAGGAGATCCTCTCAACATCCACCGGGATCGACCCGCTCGATTCTCCCATCCCTCCTCCCTCCCCTCTCCTTGTATATCGTTTCCTTTCCCGTTCTCCCTTTTGAACCTCTCTCTCTCTTCTCTCTCTCTCTCTCTCTCATGGCTTGGCTTATTAAATACACCACCGAGGCTCTCCTCCTCTCCTCTTAACCATGGTCAAACTTAACTGCGGTTTACGAGATGCATTTCGACCGACAGTTTAGATCAAATGACGATACTGACCTTCACAGGATACCCACCGTCCGATGAACGGCCAACGAAAGACCCGATCCGATCCCGTGAAGACCGGAGATCTCCACCGTCTGGTGGGTTCGCGAAGGTCGGATAGCTTGATGCTTCGGACCAGCGACGGCCCGCTGTGTGACCAATGGTTGCTTACCGCGTGGAGTTAAAAGGACACGAAGCGTGTCTGGCCAAGGACAGGGGAGCCGGCAGCCCACGTGATGGCGCGTTCGTTGCCGCGTGGGAGGGAGCGCCGCGGCATGGAGGCGAGCTTGGAAGGACACGTGGGGTGTAGTTAATGCGGAGATTTTATGGAGGCTGTTTCCTGCGGTGCATGGCATGGGCCTCGCCTCCCCTGTTGTTGGAGCAATTCTCTATTTCTTTTCATGTTTAATCATCTACCAAATATCATATTTATTGAATGCATTTTAATATTATTCATGATAAAAAAAATGCTTGATTAATTCTATTTCTTGTTTTATGGGCTTTATGGGCTTCAGTTATACCTCAAAGGAAAGTTCAGTTGTTCTTAGTTTATGTCTTCAACAGCACATGGAACAGTATTTTCTTCGGGAATTCTGTAAATCAATATTAAAATAAGTTTTCGGGGATATTATGTTTCATGTGCCAACAGCATACTTGTCCGTTCTTCCTCTTACCTCAGAGCCATCACCACATCTAATCATTTATGGCAGACACTATTGCAACTTTTAGAATCCACAATATACATCAACTCGGGATAGCACTTTAGACTTCTGCAACAAAGCAAGTCAATGACCTTTGCGAACACTGGAACAGTGGCTGTATAATATTAATATTTACCCTCGTCAAGATACATGTTATCGGAACATATGGATGTACAATATAGATAGATTAGTAAAATGAAAAGGTTATCGAAAATAAATTTAAATTTTATTTTAAAATAAAAAAATATTAGATTAAGATTTTTTAAGTTAAAAATAAAATTAATATAATTTTAATAAAAAAAATAATTTAAATTAATAAAAAAAATAGTGATATATATCTTTTTTGAATTTTGAAAAGTAACTTTACGATCATTCTTCTATTAATATTAAATTATTAAAAAAATAATTTATATTATTTTTAAATAATTTAAATTTTAATATTTAAATGAATTAAGTAATCAATCGATGAATATATTTGATTTTCCTACTAAAAAAATGATAGGACTCAACGGGCAATAGATCGAAGATCCTTAATCCTATGTATATATTAATTTAATATATTTATCAAAAAATTAATTCAATGATATGATACATCGATACAACATGAATCATTTGTGTATCAATATGATAATGATCATAGTCTAATCATCGTAAATCACACATGCCCAAGATGACTCATAAGGTAAGGACAATTATAACATGCATCAGTAGATAATATAGAAAATATCAAAACTTATACTTTCATCACTAATCCTATCATAATATCGATTATTATACTATTACTCGAATAAATATCGTTAACTATCACCATACTATTATTGATTATAAAATTTTCTATAATACAATATGTGGATACGATAAGCTTTACTTTGTGTTCACATCGTGTAAGCTCTGTCATATTTATTCAAAAATATTTATTATCTTTTCTTTCTAAAAACTTATGACATGTGTAAAATTTTATTTCTCAATTTATATACCGCCCTCAAATTATATAAACGAGATAATCGACTCCTAATATAGTCATTATCGGGTATTATTGTCCACGTTGCTACCAATTGGCATCACCCAATCCAGATTAGAGCTGATTAGAGCTGTAAAACCAGATAGCAGAGGGCAATCTTAAATAATTTCCATGACCTCTGATAACATGCACATGAACAGGAGTCTCTCTTGTTCTAATTTCCAACTTTATATTCACTTGGATTTCTTGTTGACTTGTATACGGTGCATGGTTTGAGCAGCACAAAATTCATTAAGTTGTAGGAGGTGCCTCTCCATCCTCATCTTTCTTGCAAGAAAAAAGAAGAGATTGAGATTTTAACTCACTTAATTTTCTTAATGATATGAGAGTTATTCTTCTAAAAAAAATACTTTTCTTCCCACTTGGAAGCAGCTAATAATGGAAGTCACCATGGTTAACTTTGCCATTAAATATTACTAGTTGCTAAGTGAGTAAAGTGGCAGCCAGATGAGCAGGAAAATGTATATTTGATTATTTAAAATCATTTTCATTGAACAACATGACAAGGATAGCACATAGTTAAATCCCTGTCCACACACATATATATATATATATATATATATATATATGAAGAGTATTAACTTTAAATTGAATTATAAAATAAAATAAAAATAAGTACCCCTATTGGATTCAAATTTTGGAATGCTTATATAGTCCAATCGAATTCCTTAATAATTTGAACCTGTTATTGGATCTCCAACCCGAAGCCTTTTTCTTGGCCCGTAGAACTGTTCAAGGAACGTCGATCCACCGTACAAAGATGTACCTTGGAAACATCAGAACCGTCCATTTGAGATCCGCGATATTTTAGATGATGACAAGGGAAGGCTGAAAAATTGTATTCCTGCTTAGGAACCATCTTGACCGTCCAATTGAGATCGACGGTGGAAAGCGCAGATGAAACCCATGCCGCACACTGAACCCGCGTGTACATCCGCCGCACACAGAATTAGTTTTATCGCCCCACCGTTGCACGCCGCACGATAAATAGCCCCTCTTTGGGCCTCCGCTTAGGGTTTCCGCGTCACCTCTCGCGTCACCTCCCTCTCGAGCTCCCTGCTTTGCCGACAGAGGCCGCTCCCATGGCGGACGACCTCCACTACTCTTCTCGACCCGACAACAAGCGAAAGTTCGACGATCCGTCCGCCGGCGCGGCCCCCTCGCCCCCCGCGAGGCGGGCAACGGGGTTCTCTGCCCCGATCGCATCTTCGTCTCCCGACGGCGGATCCGGTGGTGCCGCTCCCGGCCAACCGTCCTACAACAGCGTCCCGCCGCCAATGGACGGGATCCAGCTCGCGAAGCAGCGGGCCCAGGAGATCGCCGCCAGGCTCTTCAGCGATGCCGAGGCCAAGCGCCCTAGGGTTGAGAACGGAGTGGGAGCGGATGACTCGCGGGACAAGGGGTTTGGATTTGCTGCAAGTGGTAAGTGTCGCCTTTCCTGGATCCGTTCGGTCTCAGGGCGTGTTACTTTCTTCTTTTTGTAACAGCTTTGACGTTGGGGTTTCGATGAATAGGATTGGTACTTACGCTTTATGCTCGATTTTCTTGTTATTAGTATTTTTGAAGTTCTTGGTTCTTAGGATCTGGGAGGCTTTTGATCAGCGATTATGTTGGGTCTTTTGGTTTGTTGGTGAGACATTAAGCCAAGGGTCTGTTTGGATGAAAAGAAGAGAAGAGAATTGGCGGGGAGCCTGGGGGTTCGGGGAGAATCCACTTTTATCCAATAGTTCTTTTTGCCTCTTTCCAAAATTGAACAGTGTGTTTATCTTTTCATTTTTGCGAGTCAAATGTGGTTGGGAACCTTCAGAAGTGTCAGCTCCTGTGTTTTTGGTCGATGAACTTGACGAATCGTTTAGATCTACGCTGAAGCGTATTAACTGTTTGTTAAAACTGCAAGGTTTGATCCAGTAATCTCGAGCTCTTTAGCAGTTTGCTTCTACTTTCGTGGTTAATACTTGTGCTTCCTAAATATTAAGTTGATCTAGCTAGATATTTAGGTCCTAGGAATAATATTGATTGGGGAGGACCATCGTTATCATGAAAATGATTGCAGGAATCAATTTTTATACACGCATTGAATGGTGGTTCTAAAGTCTGTTATTGGATCCTTGATACCATTAGTTTAATTACTGCAACCGTATTTACAAACTGTTGAACATCTCACTCCCGTTCGAGCAGTGATAATTATCATTGTGTACTGCTCTATGTTTTGAGGTGTCATATTTCATCACAAATTTCCTTTTCTTCTCATAGTGTTTTTTTCCTACTCTTCAAGCTTTGGTTCTTGATTTTTCTATGTTTATCAGATCTTGCACAGAAGCCTTTGAGCCAACCAATACCTTCCCAAATTGGCATGATGTCCCAGTCAGTTCCCGCATATGGTTATCAGGGCTCAAGCAAAAAGATTGAAATTCCAAATGGAAGGGTATGCGCTTTTGTTGTTGTGACGTTTTCCTGTTATCTATATTCCTGACAGATTTTATTAACAGTGCTTGGGCTATATGACTTCTATGGAGATCTTGGATATGGTTCAGATTTTTTTGTTTGTTTTCTTAGGTTGGTGTAATCATTGGAAAAAGTGGAGAGACAATTAAATATCTTCAACTTCAATCAGGAGCAAAGATACAAGTTACTAGAGATATGGATGCAGATCCTAATGCACAGACAAGATCAGTGGAACTTATTGGTACTTCCGAACAGATTAGCAAGGCTGAGCAGTTAATTAATGATGTGCTTTCTGAGGTACTATATGATGTTCATTATAGGTAGAACAATTAGTATGGTCATTAGCTGATGTGTTTTCTTGTTGTCATTGGTATTATCTATAAAACTTATATTGCTAGGCTGATGCTGGAGCTTCTGGCATAATTGCTGCGCGCAAGTTTGGCAGTGTTCAACCTGGTGCAGAGCAATTTCAGATGAAAGTTCCGAACAACAAGGTAACTTGGAAGTGGAGACGACATTGCATTCAAGCTGTATCTTCAATTTGGTTCTGAAGGTTTAATCTTCCATGTCAGGTTGGTCTGGTGATTGGTAAAGGTGGTGAGACTATTAAAAATATGCAAGCTAGATCTGGTGCACGTGTTCAGGTTTGCAATTCTGTTGTTGTCTTGATTAATGTTTTGTTTTTTGGTTTTAGTATCATCCAGGTTCCAACCACAGCTTACTCTTGTGAATATGCAGTACTCGAGAACTTTCTTTTTCCTTTATTTTTTGTCAAATATTTTTACTAGTTTAATGAACCTTAGTTTTGAAGGCCAGTGATAATTAGCAAATTGGACATAGGGTTCTATAGGAATAACTTAGATATTAGTCATTAATTGGCTTTTTAAAGTGCTTAATTTGCCCATTGTTTTGTTTGGAAACTTGTAGGAATGTCTTCTGGATTTATTTAGTGTCTTTTTGTCACTTGTTTCTGATGCTCAACCATCAATTGTTGAAATTATGATAGTGCAGTCTTGTTTTTTGTACGAAAATTTGTTACATTTGCTCCTGAGCTTTGGTTAGCTCAACACCTTAAATTATGGCATGCTTGTCAAGATGTATATGTGATTGTGTAGCAATTCCGATGATTAGCGGTCTGATCTTTAATGTGTTTGTATTATTTGAGGCACAGAAGTTTGAGCTATATGCATATTTTCATTTGCCCCTTATCCTTGATTATTTCAGACCTGAAAAGCATCCTTATGAAGGAATGATTTTGGTTTCCTTATCACTTTTTCTAATAAATGAGTAATGATATTTGATGTTATTATGCATATGACATGTTTTGTGTTCTTTTTGAGCTATACAAGGGTGAGCTGGTGTCTTTGTCCCTTATTTCCTTCTTGCAATTAATTTAATATATTTGATGAATTTTATTGTAGACGATTCCTTTGCATCTACACAATGATTGTACTAAATCTGATGCATTTGGATGTAGGTGATACCACTGCATCCGCCTCCTGGTGATACATCAACTGAAAGAACAGTGTATATAGATGGCACAAAGGAGCAGATTGAAGCAGCAAAGCAGTTGGTTAATGAAGTTATTAGTGAGGTATGGATTAATCACAAGTTATATCTTCTCTAATAAAGAACTTTTTTAGCTAAATATAGGTTTTAGAAATGCTGTCCTATACTCTGCTACCTATCAGGTTACTCTTTGTACATTTGAATTGGTCTTTTGACTGGTTATTTTGTGACATTACTGTCTAAGTAATTTTGGCTTTGAACACAAACATTTTGGGTTGCAGTAGTTTGGTTTGGTATTGCATAATCACATGTCTTCACTAAATTTTGAGGCAGGTTCCAAGTTAATCATGACTTTTTACTAGAAACTGTTGGCAGTATAAATAATTTTCTCTTATTTATTATATAGTTCCAGTAGAAATATCTTTATCATGTTAATTATATAGTTCTTCCATTATTTTCATTGCAATACAAAGAATGATGCTTTTCTTCCAAAAGTAGTGTTATGTGTGCCTTGCGTCAGTTTTTACACAGTACATTGATATTTGTTCTTCTCTATTAATGCCTTGTTTCGCTCCTTTATGTGTTGCAATTCTAAGGTTAATATTTGTGTCTTGGATTTTTAGAGTATCCATTTTTTGCATGAAGTCCTCTATGGTTGTGCTTTCAACATTTTTCCCTAAAGAAGAACAACAAATGGTGGTTGAAGTGGAAAGTATTTAGTCTTTTTAGACATTTTTCTTAATTGAGGCTGGTGGCAATTTAGTTAGTAGTTATATTCCAAGAAAACATTCAGGCAAATTCGTTCCAGAGTGCAGCAATGTTTTTACCTCCAGAAGTTTTTGGTTGATACACAGTTGTTGCAGTTGGCTGTTCTGCAGCAGCATATTATATTGTGCAGAATGCAAGTGAAGACAATCTGGCCTTTTGTTACTAGATTCTCTTTAATATTGGATATCATGTGACTATGCATTAGTCTAAACATCTTTTATATTTGCATGGTTAGAGGACAATAATAAATTTCAATGCAGATAGCAAACACCTGAACTTAGTAAATACTTTCAGTACTGAAGTGTGTGTCAAAGCATACTCAATTATCTAATTTTTGCAAAGAGCTTTTATGTTGTTTGTATCCCGTCTATCTCTTTTTTGGCTTACTAATTCTAGTTCCAATTTAAACAAGTCTGGCTAATATATTATTTATTTTGTTCTTCAGACTTTGACTTCACTTATAATTTGTTATTGTGATGTCCATTATATAAATTTTAAGGATTTTTAATCTGTTGGTTGTTATGTAAATATTACCATTATAAAATTCTCCATTCATCCAAACCAGGTATTCTACATCGATCATGTGTGCCTAATGTTTCTTGGATTTGCAAGCTTTTACAGTTATGTCATGTAACTCTCATTTTACACAGTTTCTTATTTATGATACTATAAAATGCATGACAACATCATACGGTGATTGTGCCTTTTATCTCTAACTGGTCAAAATGATCAGTATGAATCCTTGAGAGTGTGCAATAGCTTGGAGAGCACAGGGCTATGCTCTATCTTGAGGTGATAACCAGTATTCATTACATATAGTCCAGTTTTGCACTTGTATGTTCTTTACTAATTTTACTAGGCAACATAAGTCTGACGAAACTGTTAGTCATCCTAATTTAATTGATACATACTCTTGATTGACTGATGTAGAAAATAAATATATATGCCTGAGATTTTGGATCTACAGAAGTCATAAAGGATGAGTGGTTCTTCCTTTTCTTCCTATCATATCTGTTAATTGCTGAACCTGTTTAGTTATATCGTAATGTTGAGAGTTCTTCCTCTCTGTGATATGGTTACCAGGAGACATGTGATTAGTGTGACACGTTCAGGTTAAACGTACTAGGCATTCCTAATCGGAGACCTAATTGGTTGTTGGATGAAAGGTTGAGTTCTGACAACTGTTTTAAGCATTGCTGTTGAGAAATATTGTAATTGTAGGATTAGCTTGTGTTGGTGCTCCAACATCGTGCTAGATGTAGGTCGACTTGCACTGGTATGGTATTGAGCCTTGATTCCTTATGATAGCTGATGTTTAGGTGGATCTTGCAAGCTTAATTGTTATCTGGATAGCTACTGGAGATGTTTTGATATTTGTATGATAATCTTGAGGTTTCTTGATATACTTGATTACGGTTTTCTGTACTGTCTTTCATGTTGCTAACAGCTAAGCTTTATATCTCAAATCTGGAAATCTTGGTTTATAGTAGTGTTGGCCATTGATATCCAGCTCGATCTGGTGATCATTTGAAAATGTGGGACTCATTTTTTTCTGTAATTAATTATTTCAATATGCACTTTTTGGTGCGAGCCTTGCACCACGTTAGAGTGCACTACGAGGTAATTCCCCAATAGAGCATTATTATTCCGAACTGCATTAGAGTATTCCCTATTATCTTCTGATATGCAAATATTTTTGCAAGCCAAATCAGCATCCTTTTCATGTTTGAAGTATTCTACCTTAACATTTTGCTAACCTGTTTTCCTATCAAAAATGTTCTCAAGAGTAGAAAAATTAGATACAATAAAGATAGTGGCATGCTTGGTGAAGTGATTTCACATATGCATGGTTAGATCTTTGAGGAGAGCATGGAGAAGGAAGAGGTATTCAGTTTGACAGTTCTGGCCTATCCAGTTCTATAGATTATACTGCCAAGATGCCAAGCTCAAAGCTTAAAGGCACGGTACCTGGACTTAAAAGTCTTTTTCTATAATGAATGTGATTTGCTAATCATTCTAAGTTATCAATGGAAATAAATAGGACATTTTCCAGCACATTAGCAACATTTGGTTATTTACAAGTGATGTTGCACATTGGAATAAATTTGATAAAGCTTTCATGACTTGGTTTTCGAACTTTTAGTAGCAAAATTTGGGGTGCCACACATTCTGGGGCTATATTTTGCTTTCATCTTATGAGTTTTGCTGATTTGACCTTTCCACTATAGATTATCTTTGTTTATTCTTCATATCTTATTAACATCTCTCAGCTGCAGGCAGTTCTCTTTTGCACTTCTCATTATCTTAACTGACATTATTTAATGGTGATGCCACTTGGTAGTTAAGCCTTTTTCTTTATAATATTTGTCATCCTGGCAACCGTTATTGCTGTTTTCTGATATAGTTGAATGCTATCTGGAAATTAGTGCAGCAGTAACGGTTTCTTCCTGACGGGAATTTGGTAAGGTGCATGCCATGATTTGTATTAGACCATCGTGTTGGATCTTTATCTCCATAGCCCTTCTCAACTGACTTTGAACAAATCAATTGACTGACACTATTATGTCTCTTATATAGTTATTTGGCCTAAAATCTAAAATCTTTTGTTACCTGTGGTACTATAAGTTGCTTTTGTTTAGACTATTTGTCTAGATTTGTCAACTTCTCTGATAGTCCATTAGGTTCTCGTATGAGGAGTGGATAGGTGGGCATCCAATGTACCTTGAAATTGTTTCTTCCTTTGTGGTAAGTTGGTGGTGTTCTTTCCTTTTTAATGAATGCTTCTATTACCTTGGTTTGTAATTGCCTTCATGTATCATGCTTTAGCAAAACCTTTCTTGTGATTCATAAATGCTCTTTTTGGCTCTATTCATTCACAAGTTGCATAAATTTACAAGGTAAATTTACTTGCAGAATCGTGCCAGGAATCCAGCTATGGCTGGAGGGTATCCTCAGCAAGGCTACCATCAACCTCGTCCGCCCACAAGTTGGGGCCCGCCTGGTGCGCCTCCCATGCAGCAATCTGGTTATGGTTACATGCCACCTGGAGCTTATCCTGGGCCACCACCTCAGTATAATATGCCCCAGCCACCTTATGGTGGTTATCCTCCACCTGCCTCCACAGGTTTCTCTTCTGGGTGGGACCAAACATCCAATCAACCTACTCAGCAAGCTGCATCAGGAACTGGGTATGATTACTACAGTCAACAATCCCAGCAGCAACAACAGCCTGTTGGAGGATCTTCTGCACCTGCTGGTAGCGCAAATTACAACTATGGACAACCGCTTCCTAATTACACCAATCAAGTTTCATATAGTGATGCTGCTTACACTCAGACATCTGCTGGGCTACAAGGTTATGGGCAGGATGGATATTCCGGTGGTTATAATGCTTTGGCACCTCAACCTGGTTATTCTCAGCCGGCAACAAATCCCCAAACCGGGTATGATCAACAGGGATATGGCTCAACTCCTGGCTATGGAACAGTAGCCAACCCATCTCAAGATGGGTCTGCCTCTGCTTATGGTGCTCAGAGTGGGTCTACTCAAGCACCTCCAACGCAACAAGCTCCACCAAGTCAGCCTTCTGCTACCCAAGGGTACACAGGTCAACCACCAAGTAATACCACTGCGAGCTATCCTACCCAAGGATCTACACCATCAGCATATGGCATTCCCCCGACATCACAGCCAGGTTATGGGAGTCAGCCCCCTGCTCTGACTGGATATGGTCAGGCACCACCACCTAGTTATGGACAGCCTTCTCCGGTCCAGAAATCACCAGCTACTCAATATGGACAAGGTCAACAAAGTGTGTCCACTCAAGCTGGGCATATGCAGACTGCTACTGCACAACCAGGATATGGTCAACCACCTTCTCAATCTGGTTATGGGCAACAACAGTCCTATGGGGGTTATGGTCAACAACAGCAGCAACCATACAGTGAGTCTTATGTTGGCAGTGGCTATTCACAGCCTCCTGCATACTCTAATGACAATGGTGCACAAGGTGCCTATGATGGATCTGCTGCTACACCTGCTATATCAAGTGGTGCAACTGTAGCCAAGCCACCTGCAACATGATAGTGCCTGGTAAGTCCTCTGTAGGGCTGTCGCAGCCCTTTGTGGAACATTCTATAGTTTTATGCTTTGCTTGTTCATTACTGAAGACTTTTAGTTATCATGGCACTTTGGACTTTTGGTGTTTAATAAGTTTTTTGATGTCTTGTAATTTAGATTATCAGACTGCTGGTAAGTTTGTAGTCACACTTTCATGAATATGCTGAATGACGTGTTATCTGAGAACATAAATGCATCTGTGGGTTTTTAGCTGATATCATCTGGCCTGAGTCAGCTTCTTTTAGATGTTTGCAAATTGGATAGAAGGCGGTGTAACCCGTGTCTTTTATGTCAGACAATCTAGCACCTGCAGCACCGTTTCCCTACACAGCTTTCTGTGGAAATTTTGGACCATCGCTTTCTTGGATTGATGAAGACAAACAGAAGCCTGCATCGATGTGGTTACTTTTCTAGCTATCTGAAAGATCTCTTGGAGTGGAAGGTTAAGCATCGCAGGGCAGTGACTTCTTCATGGAAGTGGGGTGTTATATCAATCAGTTGGCATTATCTTCTTGCGAGTTGTACATGCTGGAGGTGCCATGCGGACTCACCTGACATATCACGTCTCGAGCACCATTTAGGTGGCTGGGGAAGTGACGTGCTATTTTACTGGTGCTTCGAGAGGTTGATAGATCTGCTATTTGCTCGTGTAATAGATCTTGGATCTTTTACGCCCTTTGCTCGGAAGCAAAGTCTGATTGGTTGTTTTGCGGGTATTTGATCTTACAGCTGTGTATGCTTTTCTATGGCCTTCTTTTTGCCATTTTAGCTGTCAATATTAGAAAATTTTTTTGGGTCGGGTGATAAGTTCTTCAGATGTTCTATGACTTTGACTCCTTTCGTCCATGGTGTGGTTGGGCCATGAAGCCATTTGCTGGGCTTTTGCTCGCCGGTGTCTCCGATCGTCACCTTGATTAGTTGACAATATGTATCGTGCGGCTTAACTATCAAGCTGCTTGATCGGTGTGATGACAATAGGGGACTTTTACCGTAATATTCAACTATCAATCCTCACCAGAGGATATGACACATAGCGAAATGGTGAAGCTAATTTGCTTGTCACCAGAGGAATGGTGGGGCGACTTTCAAATACCCCGAATGTTGCCTTTGCGTACGAAGTATCAGGGGTGGTGGACTATCTCACCAGCCACGGTGTAAGGGCACTACCAGGGAGGAGGTACTCTACAGCAGACATACAAGGAAGAGACTAAGTCATCCGACCAACCCAAGTCTCAATACCAATGCAGCCTTCAGAAGCACAAAGCCGAAACTTATTAGATGGAAGGATATCTATCAGCTTTGACAATTACAAAGCTGTATCTACATCAAGCCGAATCAACTACAATACTGCTGATGACGAGACGTTCAGCGATGAGGAAGAAATCCGGAGCCACACAATAGCTGCTGATGACGAGACGTTCAGCGATGAGGAAGAAATCCGGAGCCACACAATAGCTGTCATAATACAAACAGCAAGCAGCGAAGACAATGAGGCGGAAGGCCTGCGGAAAAACCTGAATTTTTATTTTCAGGATAAAAATATGGAACTTGATAGACTCCACATGGAAAGGGCAGACTTACAAAAGGAGATCAATCTCCTAAAACAAAAAGAAAAGGAAAGCACCTATGTCTACATGAGGAGGAAAAACAGCAGATACTATCAGTTGAGACAAAAGAAGGCGCCAAACCAGAAAAAGCAAAGAATATGCTGTTCAACCTAAAGGTACAACTTGAAATACCCAATATTCCTATAATCAAAGTAAATGTCATTCTGGACACAGGAGCTACCACATGCTGCATAGATGAAGGCGCGATACCAAAGGAAGCACTGGAAAAGAATCCCTACCTGGTACATTTCAGCGGGATTACATCAAATACAACAGCAAATAAGAAATTAAAAGGAGGAAGGATGGTGATAGGTGACAACTCCTTCAGAATCCCATACACTTATGCGTTCCCTATGAAATTAGGGGATGACATACAGATGATAATCGGGTGCAATTTCATCCGCGCCATGCAAGGAGGAGTCAGAATTGAAGGAAATATGGTAACCTTCTATAAGAACCTGACTACTATTAACACCCTCCCATATGTTCCAGTTACAACTGCTATAGAAGAACTAGAACTAGAAGAAGAAGACTACATTCAAATTCAGGAGCTGGTTCTATACTCAGCTGAACCTCAAAAGGACGAAGACAAACTCAGAGCACAGTTTGGAAGCCTAATCGAAAAATTAAAGGCCCAAGGGTACATTGGTGAAAATCCTCTTCAACACCGGAAGAAAAATGGGTTGATGTGTGAACTGGAGATAAAAACCCAAACCTTACAATAGAGGACAAGCCATTAAAGCACCTCACACCTCAGGCCAAAGAATCCTTCTCTAGACATGTCAAAGCACTTCTGGACATCAGTGTGATCAGACCAAGTAAGAGCAGGCACAGGACAACAACAATCATAGTCAACTCTGGCACAACAGTAGACCCAGTCACTGGCCAGGAAAGAAGGGGAAAGGAGAGAATGGTCTTTAACTACAGAAGACTAAATGACCTCACTGAAAAAGACCAGTACAGCTTGCCAGGGATAAACACCATACTAAGAAAGGTCAGCAACAGCAAGATATACTCCAAGTTTGACCTAAAATCTGGATTCCATCAGGTGGCAATGCACCCGGACTCTATAGAATGGACGGCTTTCTGGGTACCAGATGGACTATATGAATGGCTGGCAATGCCATTTGGGCTCAAAAATGCCCCTGCAATATTTCAAAGAAAGATGGATGCCTGCTTCAAAGGTACGGAACAATTTATAGCAGTCTATATAGACGACATCCTAGTATTCTCTGAAAATACAAAGGACCATGCTAAGCATCTTCATAAAATGCTAGAAATCTGTCAAAAAAATGGATTAGTATTGAGCCCGACAAAAATGAAGATTGCAGTCAAAGAAATAGAATTCCTAGGGGCAGTATTAGGAAACTCAAGGATTAAGCTGCAGCCCCACATAGTAAAAAAAATTACTGAGTTCAAAGAAGAATACCTTACAACCAAAAGGGGTTTAAGGTCTTGGTTGGGGATTCTAAACTATGCAAGGAATTACATTCCAAATCTCGGTAAACTCCTAAGGCCTCTCTACTCGAAAACAAGCCCAACAGGAGAAAAGAGACTCAATGAACAGGATTGGAAGCTTATCAAGGAAGTCAAAAGCAAAGTCCAACAGCTTCCTGATCTAGAAGTACCACCCCCAGATTGCTATATAATCCTAGAAGTTGATGGATGCATGGAAGGATGGGGAGGAGTGTGTAAATGGAAAAATAAGAAAGGAGACCCAAGGAGCACAGAAAGAATCTGCGCCTATGCTAGCGGAAAATTCAGCCCCATCAAATCAGCTATTCAGGCAGAATTACACGCAGTCCTGAAAACCCTTGAAGCCCTAAAGATCTACTATCTGGACAAAAGAGAGATCCTGATAAGAACGGACTGTCAAGCCATAATCAGCTTTTTCAACAAATCAGCTCAAAATAAACCGTCAAGAGTCCGATGGATGACATTCATTGATTATATCACCGGAAGTGGGGGTTGAAGTCCAATTTGAACACATTGAAGGAACAAGTAACATCCTCGCCGACTCCTTATCCAGATTAATCAATATTCTTTTAAATGCAGGATGGAAGGAAGAACAAAAGGACCAACTATCACTATTGGCGGAAGCAACCCAAGAACTCAAGGCCAAGCCCAACCCAAAGGCGGAAGCCTTTCTGAATCAAATAGCCTGCAAAATAATAGCCTCCTATTCCAGTACACTGATGAGCTCACCTGCCTTCAAAAAGGAAAGAAAAGGTTACTTAATGATGAAGACTCCACAAAAACGCTCGGAATCTTACAGCAGAAGGCAGCAGAACAAGCAATCAATGCCTTACAACAATACAGAGACATCCACTCACTCAAAGTGGAAGAGTACCGGCGGCGAAGCTCAGGAAAAGACAACTGGTATAAAGACTGGCTACCAGCTGTCCTCCAGCAACAACAACAGCTGGAAAGAGCCCTGGCGCTTACAAAAGACACCGCCCAAAGGACGCCAAACTTCAGCATCTAGGGACATGGTGGACCCCTAACTATGCTGAAATCATGCAAAACACCACCACCTAATGCAATAAGTTAGATAATCACGGGTTGAGCCTCGGGGAGCCGCCCAACAAAATAAGCTGGCACGCAGTATAGAGCGTACCTTCACTACTCAGTAGCACTTTTGAGCTGTGCCTCGGGGAGCCGCTCAAAATTTAAATAATTGTACCAGAGGGAATATAAAAGAGAAAGCGAGAAGAACGCGATGGGGCCCAATGAGTACCCGGTTCTATCCGCCTCTTCTATATAAACCTCTTAGTAGTTCTCTTGCAGAACAGGCAGTCGAACACTGAAGTTCTACTTGAGCTCAAATTCCCCTCGATCTTTGTAAGAATCCTTTTATTTTCCTAAGTTCCTTATACATATCAGTTCTTAGAATGTATGTCTAAGTATTCCTTTTGTTCCTTTTAAAACCGATTATGTTTCTGTTTTGTGTTAATGTTTAAGTATTCCTTTTCTAAGTATTCCTTTTGTTCCTTTTAAAACCTGTTAATGGTATCAGAGCCAGAATACAGAGGCTAGACCTAATAAATCCACTGGACTTGAAGTCTTAAATAACCTTGAATGAAGTATCCGATCTAGAAGTAAGTCGATCAAAAGACGTAAGGTTTCAAAAGGGCAAGAAGTCCCGAAGGAACACCGATAAGGTGAGACGACTAAAATCTAGAAAGGATAAAGAAAACCAAGTTATGAAAGTCTAAAAGCACATGTCTGAAAAATGGGAAGAAGCCATACAGCAATGGTACACTAGTTCTCATACTTCAAAGCTTGACTACCTTGACCTTGCTGAAACCCATAGCCCCACCAGGAAAGAGCTAGCCCATAATCTTGCGATTATTTACGATAGAACCTGTCTATCTAGTAAAGTCAATTTAAAAAACTTCAAGATCATTATTGAGAAAAATCAGAATCTGGAAAGGGAAATCAAAGGACTCAAGCACTCCATAAAAACTCTCACTGCCTTACACTCTGAAAATAGACCCCTTACGAAACAAGGCTTTCGTGCAACAGCCTGAAACATATTATCCAATTCCTGAATGACTACATGAGGTTAGCCTCAAAAACGGGAAGGCTATTCACAAGCCCCGAGTTATCTGAAAAACTATGGTCCAAGATGCCCGGAGAATTAGGAAAAAGGATAAAGGACGCCTTTGAATCCAAATACAGGGGCAATACGATCGGGGTAATCCCTAGGATCTTATTTTCGTACAAATACCTGGAAGCAGAATGCAAGGACGCCGCATTCAAAAGGGCGCTCAAAGACCTGTCATTCTGTAGTGAAATACCCATCCCAGGATATTATAACAAGCCTGAAAGGAAATACGGTGTTAGAAGATCAACAACATATAAAGGCAAGCCCCACTCATCACATGCACGGATAGAAAAAAGAAAGCACTTGGTAAGAAACAAAAGGTGCAAGTGCTATTTGTGCGGTGAGGAAGGACATTTCGCCAGGGAATGTCCTAACGACTGTAAAAACATAAAGAGGGTTGCAATGTTTGAACAATTAGACCTTCCAGAGGATTACGAAATCATCTCTGTCCAAGAGGGAGAAAACCAAAGTGACGCAATCTACTCAATCTCTGAGGGAGAAGATGTAGAGGAATTACAACATGGTATACACTCCTTCACCCATAAAATATTTGCTCTTGTTGAAGATAGCAGGACCTGGTGGATTGGACCAGAGTCAGGATACAGAGCAAGAATACAAGTCTCACAAAAACAGGCCGAGTGCAGCCACATCTGGAGGATAAACGAGGAACTACCAGCAAGGCTAGAAAGGTGCAACTGCTGTAAAAGAATCTCACAACAAAGGCACAGGCGACATTGCCCGCTGTGTGAGCTCATCTCGTGTGGGATGTGCAGCATCTACTACTTCAATAAAAAGACCCCTGTAGCACTAGAGGAACCAGTCAAGTTTGAACCCAAGAATCTCCTCCAACAACAGCAGGATTATATTAACCACTGTGAGGCAGAGATAAAGAAATTGAAAGCCACACTGGAAGCTGAAAAAGAAAAGGCAAAGGAAATTAAGGAAGCCCATCGACAAACCATTACAATTGCCCAGGAGAACCTCCAGCTAAAACATGAAGTAGAAGAACTGAAAATGAAATACCAAGAGCTGGAACAAGAAAATATGGAACTTGATAGACTCCGCATGGAAAGGGCAGACTTACAAAAGGAGATCAATATTTTGGGTACCTCCTGCTCCGTCGGCGTTTGCCAGTAGTAGTTGGTATTCGTCAGGGTACGCCATCCTCCATTGGATCCAAGCTAGCTTCTCGGATTCACCGAGCAGATTTTCGATAAATTCCATCTTTGCTTGGGAATCTGTGAATCCTTGGAGTGAGACTAAATTCTTAGTTATTGACTCCCATCTCATAAAAACTTCATTAAACATCCCTAATTGTGTAGGGATAATGAACATGGCTCCCTGTTGTTGAAACGCTGAGGGTAGGTTCCATGCTTCAGAAAAATCCCTTTTTTTGAATTTGGCCTGCCTATTATATCCTTCAAAGGTAGGTGTGGAGACTTCTTGAGTTCTGGTCGTCAGTTGTATCTGATTGCCATTGCCACTGCAACCACGACTAATGAAGGGGGGATCGCCCCTTTTATTTTGCAGCGTTTCTGGTTTTGATTTCTCAACTGCTTTGGCAGTACATTCTACCGTGTTTATGCCACGATTGTCATTTGTCACATAGCAGGTTGAGCCTAATGGCATGGAAATCTATGTTTATGAGAAGGCCAGTGCTAATTAATTCACTTCTAAGTGCAAACTTAGGATTTTTGCCTTTTGCATATATCCATAATTATGCGTTTGGCAAAAGTCGTTTTAAATTATCATCCGTATTTAGTTATTTTTAGCATTTTAATTTTTATATTTTTAAAAAATTATATTGGTATTTTTTAATTATAAAAGTGAATATAGGTTTATTTATCTTAATGATATTGATTTTATCAATGAAAATATAAAGATAAAAAAATAATTTTAATATTTTATTTGATAATGACGGATGACGTCGATGATGGTGAATGGTAGTATTATTAGAGCCATAGATGGTTGTTGATAATGGGAGCGATGGTGAGATGTGAGAGTCATTTTGTATCTATATCGACGTTAATGTAGTTGTTAAGCGATGAAATAATCGCTTGGCATTTACATCAGCGCTAACGTAGATGCAAAGTGGATCTCATCTCTTACTATCGTTCTTCTCATCCACAACAACAGTTACCCATGACTCTTAGTAGCATTGTTGTTTGCCACCATCGATACCGTTCTCTATAATCAATTAAAATGTTAAAATTATTATTATTTATATATTTATATTAATAAAACAGATGACGTTATGATAAATAGATCTATATATTTTATTTTAGTAATTATATGGATAATAATATAAATTTTTTAAAGTATAGAGATTAAGATATCGAAGATAACTAACTAGTCACCTTCACATAGCAGACGTTACCCGTACTCGAAAATTTTGTTCCTCCTTCGTGACATTAAACGATCGTATGGAACGAAACATGCAAATGGAAATTCCAGTTTATCGAACGAGCAAAGGGTTCTGACGGATTCAGAGAACAACATCGGCCACAAGCGTCTCTTAAAACGTACCCTTTTTTATTTTTCTAAGTATTTAATGTTTAGATCTACCGTGTACTGCGACTCTCTGCTGACTGTTCCCACGGTCACGTGAGAACGATCGTAAGCTTCTTGCTTCTCAGGTCATATTACAGCAACCGAGTTGGCCGGAGGAAGAAGACCGTGGGCTGATGCTCTATTTATCAACGTAGTAGAGCGAGCAGGTTATGCTATTTATAAATGGTACCGTGTGTGGAAAACCTGAAATGATCATCGGGTTGGGTTTAAGCATTTTGGATCAGATAGTGTTAGGTATGATACGATCGAATTGTGATATAGTAGTATCAAAGCAGACATAGTATATGACTGGATACGAGTTGTGATGCAACCTCCTCTTGTAAGTTTTTTTCCTTTCTCTTTCTTTCACGAGTATAATGGTCTCGAATTTGATCGTAATTTGCAATAACTATATTAATTTTCTCTTGTATGTATGTATGTATGTATGTATGTATGTATGTATGTATTCATAGACAAACCTAATGGTTCACAAAGAACATGTTAAGGAAACGATACACCCAACATTCGGATGGACTAACTAAATCACATATCATACAATTCATGTGTCCTCGTGTTCTTCGATTTCAACCAACTGCCACATATTTCATCCCTTCTTGTTCTTGAGGGAGCAGAACAGGCACATTCTTTCTTCCGAGAATGCCTGACATGAACAAGCTGATGATTGAGTTGAGTATGGATTATTTTCCCTGAAGAATAACACCATCACCTCAATGTAAGGTTTTGGTTTTTTTTTCCAACATATCACGTTCATTGTTTGTATGTATAGGCTTCCTTTCTTAGCTGTGTGACAGTGTCTTGGCCAGTTTGTTCCTCCTCCTCTTATCACTCTTGATTGATTGATTGAAGTACAGGCAATGCTGCTGCTCTTGTTAGCTGCTCTCCTCTTTTCCTCACAAATGGTGGATGGAACACCCAACTCTGTGCCTTTGGACAAGGAGGAATTGCTGGCGGAGAAGAAGCTGAAACTTCTTAACAGGCCTGCGGTGAAGAGCATTCAGGTTCTCTAAGCTTGCAGTTACTTGCATTTGAATTTACTGAGGGGAAGACTTGGGTTGCTCAAGAACCAAACAATCATCAACTCAGATCATATGTTTCGCAGAGCGAAGATGGTGACATAGTGGACTGTGTTGATCTCTACAAACAGCCAGCCTTCGATCACCCACTACTCAAAAACCATACCATTCAGGTCCAATATTTTACTCACCAGCATGCTAAGCATACACAAATATAAGTCTTTAGACAATTCCATGATCTTCTCCTTTCTAGGAATGTTTCAGTGACACTGTTACATAGAATCGAAACAAGATTTCCTTCGATTGGAACTTCTCAGTATGTTCTTCGACGGGCATAGAATGCTGATAGTAGTTAATTGTCGCCTTCTTAGTCCTACCAAAAAGATGATATGCATCGATTGTTAATGCTGCAGATGAAACCCGATGATGAGATCTCCGGCGAAAGAGATGAGGGAGTTAAAGCACGCGTGCCGTCCCAAGCGTGGCAAAGGAGTGGGAGCTGCCCTGATGGAACGATCCCAATCCTCAGGATCCAAAAGCATCACCTGCTCAACGCTGCTTCGATGGAAGACTACGGCAGGAAGCCATGGCATGGCATGACCAAGCACAAGATACGTACATCGAGTCTCTCGGTAGATGCCGGCATCGAAGGCCTGCACGCGGTCAGTCTTTGTACTCCCCTTCTAAGCAATTCCTGATAGCTCATCGTCTCTTCGGTGATTTCAGTATGGCGTGCTGATGGCCAGTGGTTTCAGCTACATCGGAGCCAAAGCAAGCATCAACATATGGAATCCCCGTGTCGGCGGGGACGACGAATTCACTACTGCTCAGATTTGGCTTCGGAATGGGCCATACAACAGCTCAGACTCCATCGAAGCCGGATGGATCGTTAGTCTTTCTCTTCCCTGATCGTAACACAACATTATCTGATCTCCTGTATTGTTCACAGTTCTTTCTCTTTAACAGGTAGATCCCAGCCTTTATGGTGACAGGAGGACAAGGTTTTTCGTGTACTGGACGGTAAACCTCTTCGCTCGATCGATCTTTCTTTCTTTTACGTACTTCCCTCCCATAGATCTTCGCAGACGGACTCCGGGAGGACGACAGGCTGCTTCAACCTCCTGTGCGCAGGCTTCGTGCAGACGAACCCACATGTAGCCCTGGGAGCTGCTTTCGCGAGTACATCCCAAAGAGATGGACGGCAGTACGGAATTCAACTCAACATGTGGCTGGTAAGGGTCGAAAGCAGTTCCGGCGTTGCAACATGAGCTTGCTCTTCGTCGTCTGAGCCCGCAATCGCTTGCAGGACTCGGACAACGAGAAATGGTGGTTGATGTTCGGCGACGACGAGGTCGCGGTCGGCTACTGGCCGTCTTCATTGTTCGCCGGGCTGAGAGGGGCAGCGACGTTGGCGTTGTTCGGTGGCGACGTCTACAGCCCGAGGATACATGAGAAGCCGCACACAACCACCGCCATGGGCTCCGGCGACTTCGCTTCGTACCACTGGGGCACCGCGTGCTGGATCGGCAAGCCCCGAATCAAGGACTACTCCGGCGAGTACAAGTACCCGTATCCTTTTGGGACGCTGAGCACCCAAACCGACTGCTACAGCGCCGAGAACTACGCAGAGATCCTGTGGACGGAGCCGCTCTTCTACTTCGGCGGGCCCGGCAGGAATCATCCCTATTGCGAATAGAACGAACACTTGCTTTGTGCGGTTTATGCTTCGAGGAAGGATATGTTAAGACACATCAGATTTAGCCTCGTGAAACAACAAAGACTGGTGAACCAAAATGTCTATTACCGAAAGAAAAGAAAACAAAGCACTAATCTGAATCTGATGTTGTCTGGGAGTGAGGATCAAATCCCATCAACAGTTTCGATAGATGCTCTCCCATGTCTTGGACTTCATCTCTCCCAAAGCCCCAAGTACGGAGAAGCTCAGCGCCTGGAGCTCCCCTTGCGATCCCGTGTTTGCGAAGGTCCCCCAACCTTTTCTCCACGAAAGGCATAATAGCAGTGCTTGACCGGAGTCTTGCAGCCATCGGGATTGATTCGATTTCAAGCGATCCTCTCGACCGAGCTCCTTGTACCGAGTTGAACACCAACTCGCCATGTCGGCCTACATTCCTCCCAAAGATCGATGGAAATGGCAGTGGTATCGGAAGAGGGCAGAGGGCCACCGAGAGGCGGGAGAACATTGGCTTCGCCGGAGCAGTTTGATAAGCTACACGTACCGAGTCCTTGACTTGAGACACCGTTGCTCGATGATCACCTGTAGGTCTCAATCCACAAAGGATAGCAGACGTCAGTGGTCTTTATTTTTACTGAAGTGCAGATTAAACAAGAACACACTCGGAATCATCAATTTGCATTCTGATCTCAGTTTCAATTAAATGGTTTCAACACTCATAAATTACATGCAGCATCAAATAAAAAAAAAGAAAAGAAATCTAATAGCAATTACTAAAACCCTTCTTACATGATTGTTATCTTGGTGAAGACAGACCTTCCACACTGGTTTTTATGTCCAGGACATAGGTATGTTTGCCGTCATAATTTCCCAATTGTTTTGTAAATACATGAAACATGCTCCGACATTCAAGAGGCACATGTGGAATTCCAACTCCATTATAGATACTTATGAAAAATTTTCATGCCTTATTCATCATTTCTGAAGGATCCCCTACTCAATGGCTTAGTTTGACGTCATGAATGGGACAAATGGTTAAAATGTTTTTCATTCAAAACATGTTGTAATATGAAAATTAGTGTGTCTCCTAGACACGCGATAAAAGAGTTAAAAATATAGCACAACTTGAAGGAGGGGCGCAGGGAAGAAAAAAATCGTTCAGACAAAAATCATTGAGAAATTTGGCATAACTGCAGCATTAAATATCAGTATCAACATTTTGCATTCTTAATACTATGGATGAGTTGGTGAGCTGAAAAAAGCAAACTTGTGTGTTGTTCAGCAAAAGATAGGAAGAAGAACCTGAATAAAGGGCTCCATGAACAACCAAGGACTCCACAGCTAGCAAATCATCATCATCTTTTCTTATTTCAGGGGTCAAAGGATGCAAGTTTCTGAGGATACTACCTTGGTTATGCTCATCTGAAACAAGACCACCAGTTTCTCAGTGAAATTGTGAAGACAAATGATCCAGGATAATAAACAGCATTCTTACCGGTCAAAGATGGAGGTGGCATCGCTACATCCAGAACTGTCACCAAATTTTGCCTAGATTGACCAGCCAATGTGTGTACAATCTCACCCACATCCATAGCACCAGAAGTGCATGTTGAATTTGCGGCTGGCCCAGGAATTTCCATTCGGAATGGAATGCTTATGGAGTGTATTGAAGCAGCATAAACAGCACTGCTGTGGAAAAGCTTCTTATCGTCCACATGGAGCAAAGGGGACAACCCACCTTAATTTAAAATAAGAAAAACCTATCAGCCTAAGATATAATCACAACAAGAAGGAACTACAGGCAGTATCAATTAATGTAAGACAATAAAAAGTATACTTTTGGAACAACAAGCATTTGAATTCTATGTAGAATTAACTTCAGAGTTGCACTGCAGATTTTGACTAATATTAAGCTTAAATTGGTAAAAGCCAGATTTTAACATAAGCTTGCATACGACCAACCACAGACTTGCGTACTTCTAAGAGAAGGCAACCCAACTGGTATCATCAAGTTGCAAAAGGAAGACAGCCTTGAAAAGGAGACAGCATCGTGAAGAGACCGTCCAATAGATGATTTCTGGTTAGTGGCATATGTATAAGCACCAGGATCTCTTACAGCATAAAGCAGAACAGGTGTGTTTGTGTACTCATCTTCAATGTTCTCCAGAACTTCTGCAGCTACGCTGGAAAAACCTCCAGAATCATCAACAACAAATTGGATACCCTGAGAAGCAGTATATAGTTTGAGAACAGGACAATGTTTATAGATCAAACTAAACATAAATTGTCTAGATCTAACATGAATTTAAGGTTATAAGCATCAAGGTTTAATTGTAATCTTGATATGAATATTATGTTTGTATTTTTGCATGCTTATGGGTGTGCAATTGAGCACGTCAGTGCATGTACATAGGTGTACATCCATGCATGTGCAGACGTACATTTGTGCAGCCATTTTCCTGCATGCAAATACATACGTGCTTCAATGCATGGTAATCTTGCTGTCAGAACTCATAAATAAATGGAAAAAATAAGACTACAATTCTATAAAATGTTAATAGTTTTTAGGGAAAAAGGAAAGAGTTGCATAATCAAAATCTGGAATGAAACGGGAGAAGTCGATCGATTAAATAGTATTATATTGACAAGAAAATGACCTGAATATGGTCGCATTCTTCAATAAAGAACCGTAGTCTCTCATTCATCTCTTCTAACTGCAAGCTTCCTGAAAGAACATCCTTTCCAATGCCATAATCATCAAACTTTTGGATGTCCATCCACGAACTATGAAGTTCATACAAGCTTCGAGGGTGATACTGAACCTTGGAAAAGTCTGTCCAAAACTTAACATCAGTTTCTAGGCATTCAATCCGGCCCTTATCTTGGACTTGCCTCTGAGAACTGCTCATCACTTCACCAGAATCATCCTCTGAAACATCTAAAATCTCATGCTCTTCCGCAGATAAGCTTTGCAGAAATAAATTCTTTTTGTGAGGTTCTGCCATGCATCTGGATACATTGCCAGTCCTGCACATTGTTTAGATATAAGGCTTCACAAGGATCAAAGGCAACAGAACAAAGACAAAGGTAAATGAACTCATTTGTAAGTAGGCCTTGCCATGTCAGGATATCTGTAGGGTCAGATAATGAAATATCTTCATATAGAGAACCAGAAAGACCTAGGGAACCCAGAGACCCTGCAAATATATTAGCAAAATGAAAAGTTAAAAAGTAAATGACACAGATCTCTTGGCATTTGCTATATAAGCTCATAAGAAAAATAACGGATGTCACAAACTGACCCATGAGAGTGGCTATTTAAAGGATTTCTTTTAGAAAAAGGATCACAAATCAGATGATGAATTAATCTTCATGTGCAATAAGCTAACTGTCTTAAAGTAAATGATGCATTCATATATATATATATATGTTAATACATGGTTACATTCATAAAAATCTACAGACTATACATAGATATATATACACACACATATATAAACATGTCTGATCTAGATATGTGTATGTGCACACACGATAATGCGTCTCCTGAAAACATGTCAACTTATGATTAAAAGGCCTTGCTGCTCTTTATCTTGAAATCAAAATATAACAAGTCATCTTTTGTATGTGTAAGAATCATCTTTCAATCATAGATAAGGATCCCTTTTACTTACCCCAACAATCCAAAATTTTCCCAATTTGTTTCTTATGCCAAATGAGACTTTCATATCATTTAAATAATGCATCAAAGCAGATAACATTCAATAGTTTAATCACTGCCATCGTATCAAGTAAATGATAGATAAAAATGGCATACACCATTTTAGCCACCTATGTTTATCGGTTATTACTGTTATCGAGGATCATTGCTTCATAAACCCTTATAACTTACCAGTGTGCAAATAAATTTAGTTATATTAGCAGTAACAAGCAATGGAAAGAACGATCACCTTGAAAATTGATGGATATCAATCGAGGGCAGTATGTAGGAATACCCTGCAGAGTGCAAATAAGTAACATGTAAGCATAGCTTCCAGTTTTCGAATAAAGGATGGTTAATGGGCTGCCACTAAACATTTTCCACCTATAAGCGACTTCAGATCAAACGAACCCATGTATCATGATCTTAATGAATTAAAATGAAAGAACTGCCCCACCTTCACTTCAAGAATGGGAAAAAACACAGTTGTGGGATCTTCTCAAAGTATATATGTACTATGTCATGACATTGTTTGAAAAAGATGAAGAAGTGATATGTTAATTTCCTTGAATGAAGGCGAGGACTCCAAATGACATTGACAGGAAAAAGAAATATAAAAGTAAAAGTTTCTCCATATCTAACATGGATTGATGTGATCACAGACATGTATACATAGCATCCTAGTTAACCTATTATTCATGTTTGTTTCAAGGTTTGGGATGCCTAGAGCAACATTTTGTCATAGATGACTTGCAGTTATACCTTTTGATTATCTAGAGAACATGTGCGCTTCACCTTTGTGGAAATTGAACTAATCTATTGAATTTGACATCCTTATTCTAGACAAATGCAGTTATTCTACCGTGATAAATGTGTTACAGCCAAATCCACCTGTTGTGTTTCACCAGCACGATAAAGGACATCCATGTCTAAGGGTGAATTCTTGTAAATGGGATCTCCATCGGGTACCTCTGTCAGTCCAAGCAACTCATCCTGCAAACGTGAGAATGAAGTCAATAAACAATCTTAGCAATTAGCTTACATACATGAACAATCACATTCTGAAGGCTTTAGAGACATAAGAAGGCATAAGATATGCGATTTTATCGGTCCTAGCAGTGCACTTGCAAGCAACACTCTGTGTTTTGTTTCCGTTTTCTAATTCATCAAATGATTAAATATATAACATAATATAAATAATAATAATCAATACATAACAAAAGTAGAATTTTAAATTATTTACATAGCAACCACAGCAACCGAGTGACTAGTTGGATTTTGTAACCATCCTACTTCAATGGTCATACTACAAGACCACTTCAGGATGCAAGTAACTAATTCCCTTCAAGTAAACAGTACGAAATCATGCAAACAAGGCAAAAATCATCAAATAAACTAAATAAAAAACTTAATAAGTTACCTGAAAATTCCAAAAATGAGATCCAACGTAATTCGCAAAAGTACCAACTTGAATCGTTACAAGTTCCCTCATTTGCAGTAGCTTCTGTCGAGCAGAGCAAACAATCAGTCAGAACCTTCTTTCTTTCATGGTCAAAGGGGTAGATTTCTCTGAAAGATAATAAAATTGTACATTTGTGGTATAACTGATTCACATAAATGCAGTGTAGTCAAAGGCGAGGGGGAGAGTTCGACGGTCAAGGGGAGAGAGAGAGAGACGGAAGAAGAGCCGGCTGGAGATCGCACGGAAGCCTCTCGCTCGAGGAAGACACGGCCGTCGTTCGCCGATGGAGAGGAAGACGCCGCGCAGTGATTAGGTTTTCCAGGGGCGGCACGGCCTCGTGCGCGCCGGGGAAGGGAAGAGACGTAGATCTAGTGGGGTGGGTGGGGAGAGACGTTAATATGGTTCGATCGAACTAGAATCGATGAACCAAATTGAATTAGGCTCGACCCAATCCCATTGCTGGCACAGGCGCACGCCTGAACCGCCCAGCTCCTGGGCTCAAGCAAATGCATCGATTATTAGGAACGTCATTTGACATAGCGCAGTCGGCGGCGGCGTAAATGGTGGCCTGTGCCGACGACGAGAAGGGCGTCGAGCGGTCGAGGCAAGCAGGTAGAGAGACTGCGGTCGGATAAAAAGGGGAAGACGAGGCGGAGGTAGCAGCCACGTGAAGGGCGTAGGGTTCGCGAAAAAGAGTCGTTATATATATATATATATATATATATATATATATATATATATATATATATATATATATATATATATATAACAATTGCTAAATGTGATTAGCAGTTCATAGTTTGAATTAAAAATGTTATAATAGAATAAATGGCAAAAAGCATACATATACGTATGCGTCCTTAATAAATATTTTTTTTTTATATTTTCTCTCATATATTGAAGTAAATATATATCCCCTTTAAAGCACGAAAACTTATCACTATAGTTAATCTACAACCGCTGATCATTAGCGTGATGACATTGCGCATTTTAATATCCCCTTCGAAAGTACTAGGAAAACATGATGAATCAAATAATTAATGGAAATAATAAAAACTATTTTAGATATTTGAATTTTTATTTTTATTTACAATCAGTGAAAATCGTAATTCATGGAAGTCATGTCCAATAATGTCATTAGTGGGGGATTTAGAGGGATATATATGAAAAATTAAAACTTTTATGAAGTGACATATTTACCAATAGTAAAATTTGAAGGTATTATTTAACTTAAGCACAAGATGTGAGTCAATTAGAAACAAGCTGATTAAACACAAAGTGAAATAGAGGGAGGGATTAATAAAGGATCCGAAATCACTAACTAGTTTAATACCATAATAAACATCTTAATTGGGTGATCAACAACTCTCAAAAGCCCAACCAATTAGGAATTGATATAATCTATATTAAACTCTAACATGATAGTTCAGAATCTGAGTATTAGCCACTACCAAATTAAGCACGAAATGAAGAAAGAAAGAAAGAAAAAAAGTAAAAAGAAGTTCTTCGTGAAGGCATCCACAGGCCAACGATTCCCCCATTAAGAAAGGCTGCGGAACTATACTACACCAGCAATCAACCATGTCTTGCCATGTTATAATAAATCTGATATTATTTATATACATATACATATATGTATGTGTGTATATATATATATATATATATATATATATTTATATATCAGATATATATGGAAGCACGAAGCTTAGAAAATTCACCGGTTTGATCATCATGGCCACATGTCGCAGATTAATTCCTGGAGGTCGCGTTTCCCATATGGATCGCCACCGGCAACTGCTGCTCCGCTCTAGGTCACGTCGGCGTCTCGTCGGGATACGCGAACGAGTTGTTTCGAGACGTCTGCCGCGACCGCGGCGTCCTCGGGTGGTAGTGTTTCTGCCGGTTCCCCTTCTCGCCCGCCACCTCCTCTTCCTCGTCGTCGCTCGAGACCTTGCACTTCTCGCCCAGGATGATTGTTTTCTTCCATATCGAGTCCTCCGAATCACCTCCTCCGTTCCCGCTCCGTTCTCTCCTGCTGGTCCTTATCTTCTCCGGGAGCCCCTTGCCGAAGCTTAACGACATTTTCCGCTTCGAGGCGGACGCCGGCAGCACAGTACTGGGAGGGATTGGGCCATGCGTCGCGACGTCGGGTGTCATCTCGATCACCGTCACTTGCTCCTCCTGCGCCTCCTGATGCGGTTCTACTTCTCCTTGTTCTGTCGTCGCTTGGACTGTGGGTGTCGTGGTGGTTTCGGATGCGGGCTTTGCGACGGATTCGTTGTGTGGTGACGGTGGGGATGCAGATGGAGGGTCGCTCGGGGTCTTGCGCTCGGCGCAGAGCGAGACGATGACGACCATGGCGGCTGCGACCCACGCAACGACGAGGGAGATGAAAAGGGCCGAGTGGATCAAGGTGTGGGCTTCCGATGGAAATGGTATACTTCTTCCCATTCTGGTTATGAATGAACGACGCGGAAGAAGCTTCTTCTCTATTCCAAGCACACAGATGGTGACAGGATGTCAGATCATCGAGTGTTGGATCGAGTTAACAACGATCATCACGAGGGCAAAGAAAAGAGAAAAAACCAACATCTTTGTTCTCCTCTCGAACGAAACTGGTAGAATTTGGTGGATGATAGAGGAGAAAGAAGATGGGATCCTGGTGTTGGTCACTCCTTGTGGTCGTAGGAGAATTGGTTGGTTCATCAAACTGAAATATACTATATTAAGGTCATCTTAGAAAAGGAAAAGTCAAAAGAGAAAGCACAGCCACCCGTAGCAATCCATAAACATATAGTTGACTTTTCCTTGTATCCACATCGATATGGTTGCTTCTAATTGAGGAAAGGGGTCGAGTTTCATGTCGGAGCAACTGCTTCTGCTTTTGGTATCGGATTCGGCTTCTTGAACGAAGACTACATGACCGACGACAATGGTTGTGGTGCCGGATGTGTCCAGGCCGGAGAGGTTTGATCCGATCAGCCGGTGAAAGAGAAGAAACGAAGGCGCCCGGTAGCAGTAACATGAACCGGAGAGCTCACAGTTACTACGGACGTTGTTCTTGGTGCAGCCTGACAGAATCATACGGAAATGGAACTCAAATGATGTTCTGTGACCCGACACAAATGTGTCTTTTTGAGTGTAGCACTTGCATTCTCGATTGAATTTGGAATGGCATGGGCTTCCTCAATTTGGATGCCGGTGGAACAGAGCTGCAAGAAAGATCATGTTTCTTTTATACAGAGCATGCACAACTCCTATTCTCTGTATATATTACCTCATAATTTGTTATACAAAACAACTTGAGGTGAGTAGATTTACCATACTTTTTCATCAGGAATTAGAAATGTTCGAAGGGAAGATAAAGACGAAGTTTATTCTCTTCAAAAAGAATTCTACACAACATTAATTCTATCGCCTTATCAATGTGCAAAACAAAAGAATTGACTCTTTACAAAAATTAACCTCATTTTGAGAGGAACCAAGAAAGAGAGCAAAAAAAAAAAGAGAGAGAGGAGATATGAATCGGATCAGTTAACAAATATACAAGGAAACCAAAAAACGAAAAGGAGAAAGAATTAGTTGGCCAGCATTTCTCTCCTCCATTCCTCTTCAAGTTGCATGTCGATCGAAGCTTTGCATGCAGATGATGGTACTGGCAAGCTGATGGATCAGCGGCGTCTGTGTTTAGGAAGAGTAAGTGTGATCGTGGGAGCAGGAAGGCTGATTCCAGCAAGCGTGGGGGATAGCCTCATATCAGAGTTTGGACGGGGAGATACGATCGGCTCATCAGGGGGAGCCGTGGAGCTTGGTGACAGGTTAACTTGCTCGAGTGCCTTAAACTGAAGATCCGTGGGGTACTTGCGAACACACCTGATGCGATGCCCAGCCCCAGTTGTGCAGTTCTGATGGTGGTGATCGACCGATCCAGAAGTGGTCTCGACATTACTATCTTCGGGTATCGAAGAACATAGATGGCCCTCTTCTACCTCATTTTCACTCTGGTTTCCTACTTCATGTGATGTAGATTCCTCTGCTACCTCTGTGCCCTTATCCATATCTGTCATCGAGTTACTCCTGTCCATCTTGAGTGAAGAGTAGTCATCGTCGTCACCAGCAGGACATTTCTGAAGATTATTTGACAATACATCAGCCATCTTGTAGGATTCATTTTACCAGGAATCTAAAGAGAACCTTCTTAAAATCATCTCCCTTGGTCATGCATAACAGTGCATCTAAAAGAGGTTTTCTTTTCAAGAAATTCTATTGCATGTGAGGCTAGAAACACCACCTATCATTTGCTATGTAAATAGTTGATGAGGAAAGACAACATTACCTGGACATCAGTGAGGTCGACATTGTTGTCTTGAAGAAAACTGATGAATTCCTTGAAATTTTCTTCAGTCGGGAGGTAATGTCCACTATATGGCCAAACAACCTACAGGAAAGGAACCACAGGAAATAAGACAACAGAAAACATGTTGTCGCTAACTAAACGATCGAGGTTTTGCTAATAAGCACCTTCAGAATTCCCTCTTTCACGATCAGTCTTCCTGCAGCTATGGTAGCTCCACCAGCAAGAAAACTCGAGTGGTGAAATGACCCCTTCATTTTCTGCTCATACATGGAAGTGGAGAATTAGATGTCTGAAAAAGAATCAAACAGCAAGGGAAGATCTTAAAACTACCGAACAAACGAAGCATGATAACTAAAGAATATATCCTGGTAAGTAGTAGTAACATAGCTGCTGACAGGTACAGAAGAACTAATGTGAAACATGGCAACTTTTTGTAGTTAAGAATAGAAGTTTATGTGTTTCATAAATTATATTAAAAAAAATCCAAAACCAGGGATGTGAAATTTACCTGCCCCACGTACAATGTGCTGATTGTGCTGAGAACAAATATCCATTTCGACCCTTCGGTAGTGTCCACAAACGTTCCGCTTTGCTTGTATACGAATTTTCCAGACTCCAAATTGACCTCATAAGCCTGCCTTTCTTTCTGAACAAAAATGACATAGATATGAATTGATGAAGGTTCAGAGTTTCAAATTCGACGATCTAAGGTCATTTAATCAGCGAGCGACGTACCGGTCCGAGATAGTTAACACATTCCTGGTGAAGTTTGTTTCTAGGACACTTTGCAAGATTCACTTCTTTGCCATCACCAATGTCCAACCTGAATTTTCCACCCGAAAAGAAGATCAGGACCAAACTAAGCTGAAACTAATCTAATAAGAAGAGAAAAATGAAGATGGATGGATGTAAGCGAACATAGTTACCAGTAGAAAAACGGTTGCTTGCTCTCGCTTATGAACCATTCGTCATAATAAAGATGCAGATTGTGCCCGTATCGATGGCGCGGGTCGATCTGAAAGCGAAGACAATACCGGTTATTCATTGCACTATCATGGCTAGATAATTCATTTGCACCACAAAAGTTTGTCCCACTAGATGTCTTTCTAGGGATTTGACTATCACCGAGTCAGTACTGGATTTGATTCGCATTTATTTCACAAAAAAAAAATTATTAATTTTGTAAAAATTGTCTTGACCTTCCCCCCTTCACCCCCCCCCCCCCCCCCCCCCCCCTATATGTTTAATAGAATCATTCACAGCAGGTAAGTAAAGAAAATTAACATACAGCTTCAAGCCAGTGTTGAAGTGCCAGCTTTTGTGCCTTGTTATTCTTGGACAAACCCTTACCAACCTACAAAAAGATAGAAAAAATGGATCACATAATTCCATTCAGGAAGAAGCTTGAGAGTGATACTATGGTGCATCTGCATATCAGAACTATAAAAACAAAACACTGGTGATCGGACTACCTTGGCTGCCCTCGTTAGTGCCCTTGCCCAGCGTGACGCTGCTGTCTCTGGCTTTGTACCACCGAAAAAAGATATTGAGCTGTGCTTGAGTGAGGCAAAATCGAATGCCTTCCACCTGAAACCAAAAGACAACACACAAAAGATGATCAGAGAAAACCTAATGAATTGGTACCACCAATACCAACAGAAGCCTTTTTATACAAACTAACCATAATTCCTCAACAACAACTGCACAATCTGCCAAATTTCTTCGTGTCCGATAACTTTTGTACACCTTTTGCAACTTGACAGCCGCTGCATCGAGGTCTTTTATAAGCCTTAGGGACTCCAAGAGACAATTTTCTGGGTTCAACTTGAGATCTGCATCATTGCCAATCTGATCTGCAGAATAAGGTTCCCTTTTAACATCTTCCCTATGCTGATTCTTGGGTGAAACATTAGTTTCCAGCTTGGTTTGGTCCTGGCACCAATTTTTGAAGCTTAATGATTCTTTCAAGGAAGAACTCGATTTAGTGCTGGTCTCTGACTCATTTTGTTTGCAGCTGTTTGATCCTGGGATCCGCTTGACATCCTTCTCCATCGAACTCAACGATCTAACATTCTCAACCTCCTCTGCCAAATCAAAAATCTTGCTTCTCATGAGTTCGATCCAGGTGAACCAGAGCAACGAAACAAATATGCCCATCAAGGTAACTTCAACTCTTCGATTTAGAAATTGCAAAAATTGTCTCCTGCCATACATAGCCAAAATGCACCGGTGTCAGCTGCAACGAAGTAATTGATTTCCATGGTCGAATGTTGATTGATTGAGGTGAATGCATTGATAGAAACATGACAACATACTTCTCGGATGCAGGTAAAACAAATTTCAAATCGTTCTCTAAATGCTGAAATGCACGGCGCGGAAAAGGGGGTGTGAGCAACAAAAGTATGGTCCTGATGAAAACAAGAGAAACGAAGGTCTCGTCCTAATTGAGATTAATTTAGTGCAATTGCGTTTCCTTCAATCGCAAAAAGAAAGCTTGTTCTATCTTGTTCATAGTGCTGTATCCTCCAGAAAAAGAGGCAATTGAAATTACAGCGGTAACTCGATCGACCTAACAATGTTTATCATTTGCAACGCACCGGAAATCAAATTACAGCAGAATCAAATCAATGCACCATAAACAACCCCGTAGCGCACGGGATTAGAAACACCAATGACACAACCGATAGTAACAAAATTGGGTAACAGGAAGACCTAAAAATCGAACTTTTAGCGTGAGAAAATGTTTCTTCCATGTTACCTCTGAATCCGGGAAGAGAATGCGAGCAACCCTGGAAACGAGGAGAAGAAGCGCTCGATCAAGAGGGGCGACAAGAAGCCAAAGCAACCGGAAGCGAACAACCACCCGGCGGCTGACCGATTCCTATTTGCTGTCGTGGATGGGCATGTCGATTTCGTCAGGCAGGACGAAACGAGTCGCCCAGAAAAATACGAAGGCAATGGACAAGACGGACTTCAAAGCCTCGAACGGTAAATTCTTGGAGGGAAAGCCAAATGGTGAATTCTTGCAGAAAATGCAGTGGACTGCAGGGGGAGGGGCGCCTGGGGTGGGTCCTCGGAGGTAGGTTTCTTGGTGGGAAATGTTGGGAGCAACCAGGATTTTGATGCAGAAAGGGAACGCGGAGGGAGGGAGACGAGGAAAGGGTCAAACTTCACAGTTAGAGAGGGCTCCTTGGGGTTTGGTTGTCAAAGCAATGTGATGTCATAATTTGAGGAAGTCAAACGTAGTTCGTGAAATCCCTGTGCTGTTGAGAAGAGACATATTTAGATTAACACGGACCCGCCGCGTCTCTCCCAGTTAATACCTAAATGACTCATTTGCCCCCAGGTACACCGTACCAACCGCTTCCGATGGACGTTGGTGGAGCCTAAAGATGCCAATTAACTCTGAATTGGTCCGATCACATCAGGTTTGACCAACTTTGACGAGGGAATAAGAGGGATTGTAATATTATCTTGAGGACCAATTTAGAGTACGGGAATTAGGGGATGAATACGGAGTTACATTCTGTAACATAAATCCAGCGTCAGCCATGCACTCGAATAGAATGCTGGAACGACTCTTCGCGTACGCCTCATTTGCAACGCAGACATCACTCGAGGTAGCATTAAACGTGCGGCTGGTGGTCTCCCCGTCTGAGGCACGAAACGGTCCGTTTCAACGATTGACCAAGACAGCTTGTCAAACCACGCGGCGAAGGGGCTCTCTCTGGAGTTGCTTGTCGACGAGGTTCTCCGGTCCTGTCGATGTCATAGTTTTCCACTATTTTGGTAGGGAGGAACAGCTCGGCCCCGTACAGACGACGGAGAATTAGAGGTTGACTGAAGCCAACGTCGGTGAAAGACCTTGCCCCAGTACGCCGTTGACTCTCGAAAAGTCAGAATTAGTTGCGCTAATACGTGATGTCGACAAGCATGGTGGCAGATTGGTTGACTCGGACCACGTTAAAGGAGGGGGAAAGAAATCTTCTGCTCGTCAGTCGATGAGGTTGAGGAGTTTTCCGCTCTTCGTTGGCCCCTTTATGATCGCATTCAATCACGTAGTCCCTTTAGGTTGCGGCCTGTCGACGAGTGCTCTCGATACGAAGTACAAATTAGAATCAAAGTTTTCATCCGTTGAACTCACCAAGTAACATGTGATGGATTGGATTTCGATTGCGTCGGTGGGCGAACTCGGGAACAATGCGCCCAGCACAGCATCCGAGTCCGAGTTAACCGTCCTTGTCAAACCACGGAGCCCATCGCATCAATTTGTGACGATGATGCGGTGGCTATCGCCATTTGTTCCCATGCTGTGGGCCATGCGATGGAGACATCCGGAGAGTGGGAGTTTGGCAGGACACGTGTGAGGCTAGGACGGTCCAACCAAATCTTATGGTACGCCTCGTCGCTTTCGCCGGTCTGAGAATGTCCGGGGCGGTCTCATTGCAGGGAGAGCGCGCGAGCCCGTGCCGCACGATTCCGTCAAGGTGATCTGATCGACGGCGGTGATTGCAGACGGGACGACTCGCCGTCTACAAGGATATGGGCGAATTTGCCGCACGATTCCGGGAACTCCACCGGATTCCACGCGTCAGCACACCGTCTCACCAGGATATGGACGGTGGGCCCCACGGTAGGATTTCCACTAGATGGACGTCTCGGCCTCGCCGAACGATTTAGTACTCGACCGGGATGGACGGTTGAGATGAGAAGAAGATGGGATGGACGGTTGAGAAAGAGAGCGCATGCTATTGGCCGGCCGTCCTCGCCGAAGCAGCGGGGAGACGGGTGTTGCGAACGTCCGTAGCAGGGCCCTCTATGTAGGAGGAGGTGAAGGGCATGGTGGAGCAGCTCCATGCTCGTGTATCACTTTTACGTGCTTTTGTAAATGTGTTGGGCATGCAGCGCATGGTTAGAAAGTGTCGATGAAATCATTAGATGTTCTTCACAAGATCAAACATCGATGTCCTCTTCGTTTGCTTCACTATTCTTTTTGTTTCTCCTTCGGTTACTGAGAAAGCTGATCATTCTGGGATTTATTGTTTTGGTGTGTAGCTGTTGTGTTCTCTATGTTCGTAAACGCAATCTGCAGCAATGCTTTTGGCTGAGGATTCTCCTGGAAACCGCAATGATTAATTATGCCTCCAGAAACTAGTTCGGACTTTGCTGCAAGTGCCTGTTTCCACTGTTTTGTCAGTCAAGTGACTTCATCAGCTGTTTTCTTGTGTGCTTCCTTTCTCTCCGACTGCAGTACTTTTGTCATTTCAAGTCATTATGAGTCACCCGTTTAAAAGATGTCGCTGCTTGTTGGCGGTCTGCAATTATATTAAATGCTGATTGTCGCTGAGCGCTTAAAGATTTGTATACAGTACTTGCAACGAAAATGGTAAAGATTGAGGTGAAATTAATTTGCAGATAACTTTAATGAATTGCCACGCGTACTTTAACCATGCTGTTTAGGTCAATCAAATCGAGGGCAGAGGTGGGACTACACTTCAATGTCATTTCTGCTACAAATATCAACATTATTTGAGGATTAAAAAGGTGGAGTGATTGACGTTTCTTGGCGTCAAATTGAGATTCCTTTGATATTTATAGAACCATACACCCAAATTATTGGCATTATGATTTCTTGACATCAAATTGTTGCATTTCTACTACTATAAATAGCATTATTAAGATTGTTGCTAATCTTAATAATCTTTCATGTGTATTTTATTTATTTCTATATCTTCTAAAAAAAATATATTTTTACTTCTTTATTGAATATCTAATCATTAGATCATTTTTACTTCGATATCACTCACTGAGATTAATAAATGAAGAAAATATAAAAAAGGATAATAAAAGATTAATATGGTTCAATAAATTCATGGAGAAAATAAAATTCAATATTAATTATAAGATTCTTAAATTATTTTTACTGAGTCAAATTTTTTTGTATACTAAGAATTTATATATATTTTTCTTTACCTTCTATAGAATCTTAAAGTATCCTTTTAGATTCCATAGTGAAAAACCCAATAATAGATAAAATATTTCTTACATCTTACTATTTAAAAATCATAGAGATATATAAAATATTTATAAAAAAATCGAATCTAAATTTAAAATTTTCATCTTTCACGAAAAATCCTTCTCTTTCTTTGTCATCAAAATATTTATCGATCTTAATAATACTAAGAGTAAGTAGAATAATTTATAAGAGGCTAGAATGTTTGGCAAAATTAAAATTTAGTGGATTATCGTCTTCAATCTTAATATATACACACATATGTAATTTTGCGTAAATAGAGCGACGCGTGTCCTTTTAATTGGACAATACGATTTTAGATTGCGTTTTCCAACGGGGAGGGATGGGTTGGGGTTCTGCAGCGGTGTTTGGGGAGTTCATGGCAGACACTACTTTATGAAGTCTTTACCCGCATCCACTAATGCAAGAATACATACGTCATCCGTTTGAACCACGGTAAGTAAGAAAGGAGCCAATCTCGTTTCGCCCCCGCCTTATCACCCCCCCGAAGTCATTGTTAATAGTGGAGATTTGACGAAGAAAGTAACAATTCGGCAGGAATCCATTCCTTCCTTTCGTCCTCCTTTGTGGGTTGCCCCGTTAGGCTCCGCACCCGTCCCCTCTACCTGCCTTGTGGTGAGAGCAACGCTACAATGGACCCATATCCACCTTCATGGCTGACGTTAAAAGACACGCGCACGTGTAGCTCGTTGCATGGCGCGTTTCGGGGCGGGGGACAGTGACGTCAGCGATGCCCCTCCCCTTGTACCAAAGAACATCTGTGGCGCGTGGTGGGGTCAGTGACGCCATCCGTTTCCCCCACCCCCTATCCCGTCACCCTCGTGTGATGTCACCTCCCATGTGACCCCGACGCCACCGTCGCTTCCGCCTCAGATAATTTTGCCTTCCTTTTCTCTGATGATATAAACGCAACTTCTCGTCCCTCTTCATCAAGTATCAGCGAGCTCGATGCACGGGGCGCTAACGATCGATGGGGACGAGGCGCCGGAGAGGAGGATGGAGCGGATGATAAGGGAGAGCCCGGTGGTGGTGTTCACCCGGCGGGGATGCTACACGTGCGACGTGATCCTGCGGCTGCTGGCGGTGGTGGGGACGCACGCGACGGTGATCGTGCTTGAGGACGGGGAGGCGGGGCCAGCGGCTCTGCCCGCGCTCTTCATCGGCGGCGCGGCCGTCGGCGGCTTCGAGGGGCTCGTGGCGCTCCACCTCGGCGGCCGCCTCGTGCCGCGCCTTCGAGAGGCCGGCGCCTGACTCGCCCCATAGGCCGCCGAGGTCAATATTGTAATATTATCTCCATTTGCCCCGCTCGATATGCCGACCGTCTATGAATGCATTTAACTTGTTACTCGCTTGCCTAACCGCCCTGTGGTTGATAGAAACCTCGTGCGACCAATCTCACGGAGGGTAGAACGGTGAGTAGACAATAAACCCGATGGGAAGGGAAGGGAAGGGGTGCAATTAAAGGGGTGAAGTGCAACTATTAATCACGCTATGTTCACAATTTTACCGAGTTTGTGATTTTTTTTCCTTTTTTTATATGAATTATTGAGAAGAAGACTGTGGAAGGATGGGAGTCAGCATAAAGATGTATCTCATATTCGCATAATCAAATTTAAATTTGATATTTCCGAATTTTATTTATTCATCAAGCTTTGATATCATATTAAAAAATAAATAATTCTTCAGATATTTAGTAATATGGATTTATTATGTTCACACGAACGAATTTTTAGCATAATGTCAAGTTGCCGTGTCGGGCGAAGAAAGGACTGCGGGAGAGAACAAATGAAAGTTTACGTGAGATGACGTTGAAGCATCCTTGCATCAGTTCATGTTATTGGTTTCTTTTGTAAAAGGAACGGACAAAACAAAAGCAGTGGTGGAATCGGAGGATGAGATAGAGAGTGTGAGTGGTGCAGAGCGAAGTGGTCGTTGATATGACCAAAAAAAGAGCGAGGAGGTGTAATGTTTATTTTTTTATCAGTCATGGATTATTGTCCGACCGGCTCCGACCAAAGGCACAAACTTATGATGTGTATTTGCTGTATCTATTGAGTTCATAAACGTAATCGGAGGAAAAAATGATATTATATATATATATATATATATATATATATATATATATATACTTTAAGATCACATAAATTCAATTCTTGATTTGAATATGATCGCAAATATTAGAATAACGCGCTTACAAAACAGGTTTTTATTTTACATGTCATAGTAAATATGGGTTCGGACGTTACTATGTGTAGGTTTTTAGCGGAAGGCACATGTGACTTGTGTCTCTTGCCTTACAAATGGGTTAGCACCGCCTTCCCCAATTCAAAGACGAGGCAATTCCTCAGGTGGAGGGGCGGGAAAGATAAGCCGAGCGGAGGGCGGAGGAAGAAAGTGGCATCGCGACTGCTGACGATGGAGGACGAGGACTACCTACGGTGGTAGGTTCCGATCCGGCTGATCTGTAGTTGGTTCACCAACCACGACCTCCCTTCGCCCTTGTTCTCTTTCCGGTTTGCCTATCTCCTTCTCCACCCTACCCTCTCTGCCGATCGCTTGGATTCTTAGCGTTTCTTGTGATTCTAGTCTTCTACGTTTCGTTGTTTCTTCGCTTTAGGATTTCGTCAAGGATTCTTGCTTCTTGAGCCTGCTAATTTCAAGAAATGTTTGCGGTTTGTTTCTTTTGGGGACGCTAAATAGAGGGTTTTCGCTTCTGGGTTCATGGTTTGAGTCGAACATGACATCGTATGTTGTGGATGTCATGTTCTTTTCTTCTTTTTCTTTTATGTCTCTGGTACCGATGGAAGAAACGAATCATCGTGATATCGGGAAGTAGGAAGGTTTTGGGTCTTGGTTTTGCTCCGAGGGAATATAAATAGAGAGAGAGAGGTTGGAAGGCGATATAAATTGAGACATTCTATGTTTGTTCGAATTCTCGATGGTGAAGTAGAGGATAAGTCTTCTGTTTTCTCGTTTCTTTGTCTGGTTTAAAAGAATGCATCGGAAGGCTTAGTAATAGAAGTATTTTGGTTGAGTTGGGATGGGAATAACAGACGCTAACTGCTCAATGCTTGGTTGTGCTTCCCAATTCGTTTCAGGTGTGGAGTCGATCGTGTCTTGATGGACTTGCGTTACATCGAACAATCGCTAACACTCCCGGCCTCGGACCCAGATCTCTCAGACGCGTCAGACACTTGATCGACACCATTAAGAGTCGTGCTGGAAGGGTTTGTGAGGTCCTACGGACTCCCTCGGCGTCGCACGTGAGTCGGTGGTAATTAAATAAAGACTTCCAATTTGAAAGCGTCGGCTGCGATCTCTCATCAGGCACTCCAGGACCGACCATCACGTTCCATCGGGCAAACACAACCGTCCGATCGAAGGTGTAATCGTGCGCCCGGTCGTCCAATCCTTTAGCCACCCTCATAATGCTCCGCTTTCCAGTGTTCCCGCCCATATCACGGGAAACGAAACGGATCCCCTCCATCTGGTTATCGGCCGTCGCCCGTCTCTCTCTTCTCCCTCGCTTCCGCTTCCGCTTCCGCTTCGTACTAGTTTGCGGGGATCGCGGTGAAAGCCGATCCGTCGCTTCCCCCTCCTCCTCGGCACCGGATCGCTCCTCTTTTCGTTCTTGTTCGTCGCCGTCTTCTTCGGGCTCGCCTACTTTGCTGAGGCCGGGGACTCGGAGGCGGCCAACGCGACGGAGTCGCGCAAGGGATCGGCTAAGGAGGGCACCTTCGCCGACACGATCGACCGCGTGCTCCAGAAGGAGTTCCCAGAGAGCGAGCAGAGTGGCGGGGGTTCGTACGAATCTGAGCTCCTTTACTCTTTTTGTTCTTTGTTCCTATGGTCGGTTCCTTGATGCGTGCCTGCAAATGTGATACGGGAGGAGGCTGATTAGGGTTCTTGAAGGTTGGATCGATGCTTCTTTCGTTGGTGGTCGCGGATCTTGGCTCTTGATTTCGGTGCTTTCATGAACTCAGCACCGAAATCAAGAACCAAAATCCGCAACCACCAGTAGGAATCGCAGAGTTCATGAACGAAGTAGGTGTTTGGGATCCCTGCTGGTTTCTTTCCCTAGTAAAACAATTAAATCAGGAAACCCGTTGCTTTTTCACTTTCTTGGATGCTGAAATTGCACAAGGGACTTAGACCTGTGGAGACTCAGAGAATGGGAATCATACGGCCGTCTGTTAGGGCTGCTTTGCAACAAGTCCATAGATTGGTCCATTTGTGAGATCTGAAGTTCAAATTTATCCCGACTCCCTGGAAGGTTGTTCACATTTAAGCGTGTCTAGCCTGGTTATGCTATGTCGGTTGACGTATTATGTTTTGTACTTAAAAGATTATGCCACCTCCAACAGATCATTCACTTGTTTTCTGATCCTTCACGTTCCGACCACCAGATTTATCTGCAATGCTATTAGGCAGATGTACACCATATTTAGACTTTATTTTGACTACAACTGGATTTTTATACTTGTGTAAGAAAATCAATTTAACCATTTTATTTCTTCTCCAGAAACGGACCCTGGTGGCTTCAACAACAGTGTTGCCGAGAAACAGGTATAACTTGTGCAAACATCAGTAATTTGATGCTAGATGAGTTTGATATTTTGATTACATTTCTCGTCTTGCATATAACTTTTTTATTTCAGTTGCATGCAAGAAGCTGTTTCTTGCTGTCTTTGTTGGTTAGAATTTTTTCAAGATGATGGCTCAAATACGTCTTGCATAATCAACTTTTATTGATGTTAAGTCTTTGTAATTGTTGCCAGATGAATTTATCTGGATGAGTTGAGTTTTTCTTTTGATACAAACTATATAATGTAACAAGGATTGAAATATCGTATCATACCGAAATTTTGAAATTCGCTCGGTACAATACGATACTATATACTGAGCGATATATTTTGTTATACCGCTCGGTATATATATATATATATATATATATATTCTGAGAACTTGAGGTGGATAATTACATAGCTTGAGTTATTTTTCCTGCTTTTCTTTATTGGGCAGTTCTTGAGACTGTAGCTAGAGTTACATCAAAGAAGGACAAAACCAAAGAAGAGAAGCATGTGACTCTGCTTTGTCAAATATTTAGTTATATGGCTCTTGTCTTCTCCATCTCCTCTCGATCGCTTGTTGTGATTCTGGTGATTTCGCCAAGGATGCTTGGTTCTTGAATGTGCCGATTTCAAGAAATTTCCCGTGGTTTAAAGATTCGCTGGGGGAAACAGATCTTGGTGACGTTGGGGTGATTGTGTTTCTTCTGGGTTCGTGGTTTGAGTGAAATGTGACATCAACAAAGGTTTATGTTGTGGATGCCATGTTCTTTTCGTCTTCTTTTATCTTTCTGGAACTGGTGTAAGAAATGGATCATCGTGTTGGGAGTATGGTATTGTTTCTTGGTTCTTGGGTTTACGTACATATTTTCTATATTATTTCAACGAAACGTGGTGACACTGGATTGAGATTCTCGGTTGGCAAAGTAGGGAATACCTATTCTGCTTTTGCGTTCTTCTTTTGTCTTCTTTTCTCTTTGAAAAAGAACGTTGCCGTGGTTTTGCATTAGCTGTTTTTGGTTTTGGGTTGTGGCAAGGGAACAACACTCACAAAGGAACACTTAACTGCTTAATGCCAGGTTGTGCTTCCCAAGTCACTTTCATCTATAAATCATTTTTAGATTCTTTCTCATGCAAACTAAAGCACTATTCTTGATTTCCTAACATCTTTCTTCAACTAATATCATCACATGTTCATTGTTTTGTTTTTATTGCAAAATCTATCATAAGATATTGTGACATTCAGGGTGGTAGGATAGGCATTAAAGTTTTTATCTGGCTTGTTCCTTTAAAGATATTATACTTGCAGACACTTAAACAGTTTGATTGTGTAATTGAAGTCTCATGTGTTCAGCACCAACATGCATTTGAATTATATCCATGCACCAGGATAACACCGGTGCATGTTACATTTGATATATGCAAACTCTTACATTTTGACATTCATCTTCTTCTTTTTTTTTGTGCTTAGAGAATTGGTGTATCTTCTAGTTGTATGTTCATCTTTGTTTGGTAGTAGTGTCTTCTATAGCAAAAGATAGTGGACATAATCTCATCAGCTTTATTTAACAGCTTATTCTCTACTGTACAGATCAATGGATGTAACTTAGTCAGACAGTCCTGGTCGTAGCAAATTGGGAGGTTGTGAAACCAAAGACTTGAGCTGCAAAGCACACATATACGGTAAGTGTCATGGTCATTGGTTATGTTGCTTTGCATGTTTAATTTAGCATCTGAGCTATTAGAAATATATATATTTATTTCCTCAAGTGTGAAACTTACACCTGATTCAATAGTTACAAATCACAATAGTGGATCTTTAATTTATGGGTTTACCAGGTAATTGAACTTTGTATAGTTTTTGTATTCAACGTTTCAACGATAGTAGACCTTATTGCATCCCTTTCCTGCTCAGGCCTTGTTTGTGTATGTAATGAGTTCAAAGTTTCTTTGCAAAAGAGCGTGCGTTTTACCATTTTTTTATAATGATCATGCTGATCGAGTATGACGCCATTTCCACGATGATGGATCTGCAAGATTGTTGCTGGTTTGAGTCTTGGCTTTCAAATACAATATAAACTGAATTGTGAACTAAACTTCTTTGATAACTTAAGTTACTGGGTCTAAAAAATTGTAGTTGGTTATGGTTGTAAAGCTTGGAAGGGTTAGAAATCTTGGTTTTTGAAGACATTATAAACTGAACTATCATGTTATATGATAGTTATAACAATTATCATGCTATCTATTGTTATAACTATCTTAAGTTGGTTTTGTTAATTGTTATACAACAAGTAATTCTCATTTTCAGCTTGATGAAATATCACAATCTCCCTATGAGAAAAAGAAAAAAGCAATTATGCATCATAGTGAGCTACAACACTTTCTTCACAATTACATTGTTAATTTATTGATTGGACTGTGGATTTAAATTCAATAACAACTTCAATAGCTAAGTAGAGTTTTCTTCTAGGAAGTGAAGATCCTCTGTCTATTAACTAAGAACTAAATTAAGGTAAAATAGTAATAATGCTAGAAATAAAGCATCAAGTAGCTAAACATCCATTGCTCATGATTCGCTTTTTACTCTGCTTTTGGCAGCCTAGGTGAGGGTTGCCTGTCTTTTGTCTTCCCCATCTTGAATTGGAGCATATGTTGGAATTGCTTCATGAGTTATCCAACATGTATGCAATCCACTAAACAAGTTCTCATGTGCAAAAAGTTATATTAGAACTGATGTACGTACATTTTATTTATTTTATGGTATAATCTTGTTTTTTTCAGTAAACATTTACACAGGTATAAATAGGAGAGCGAGGAAACAGAGGGGGAGGAAAAGCTGAGGGATCTACCAAGGCAAAATAGTATAAGGTTGAAGGGTGAGAAGCAAGTGAGAGAGAGAAGAGAAGGAAGACAGTGAGAGGCCGAGGTGGGAGAGGAAGGCGAAAGTAGAGCAAGGTTGAGCTGGTGAGAGAAGGCAAAGTTAAGGAAGGTGGAGTCGAAGGGAAAGGCAAAGGAGGTTGATGGGGGAGAGAAAGGCCAAGGTTAAGGGAGACGAGGAAGGCAAAAGAAATGATGTGTGTGTTCTGGACACATGATAAGAGGGGGAGGGGAGAGGAAGGTTATATGTGTGTTTTGGACAAGGAGAATAAGGAGAAAAGGGTGTAATGTGTTAATAAAAATATACATATGTATATATATATATATATATCATTTATTGATATAATTTGTAATGTTTATGTTTCATATATATGATAATTATTGGCTTTTCATAAATATTATTATTGGCTTTATACAAAATGTTAATTGAGTATTTTTAGTATTCTTCATAAGAATCTTAATTAAGTTTCCTAATATACTCGATCAACATGCCCTTTCACTATCATTTTTATTTTGAGTAAATTGGCTAAGTATAAATTTGATTCACAAAACAATGATCATGTAAATTTCATATTTATATTTTAAAAAATATTTCAAATGATATAAGTGTCATGAAAATATTTAAATTATGATAAAAATATATAACGTACGGTATATATTTGTTCAATGGTTATATAATATGATGAGTAAAAGTTATATATTATGATGAGTGCATTTATGATGAGTAAAAGTTCATAAATTTACTATATATGTGTATATATATTTTATATTATTTTAACATAAAATTTTACCTTTTGATTTTACATATGTTAATTATAAGATTATGCTTGTTAAAAAAATCATAGGATGAGAGGTTTATCATTAACTATTTTCTATCGATGTTTTAAACATGAATAATCGATGGTTTTAAACATGAATAATATATGAATTTGCATGTATAACTTTTAGACATTTGTTTTAAACATGAATAACTTTTATAGTTTTATTATGTGAGTGGATAGATCATTGTCTTCTTTTTATATTTGACTTTTCATGATTATAAAATGAGCACTTGCGAGCTTATATTAGTGTAGATATGAATGATGACATATAGATTGAAGTATTTTCTTTATTGATTAGGTCATAATTATATACAAATGTTAAAATTACTATGTACACGGGAGGAGAAAAGAACACAGAAGGGGTGAGAAAAGGCGGAGGAAGAGGGAGGCAGGGAGGAGAGAGAACTCCCACTATCCTCCACCTCTCTCCCTCTTCTCCGTCACCTTCCCCTGCTTCCCTCTCTCTTTCTTCCACCTTCACTATCAACTTTCTCTAATGATCTTTGTTCAATGAATTAAGTTTAAGACCCTTTTACCTTTATCAAATCGTTTCTCATGTTACCAACATGAGAAACGATAAAGGAAACTCGAAAGTACTGACATTACCATCGTCATTTCAGGTGGTACCACCGAAGAGTAGAGCTAGATGTTACGTACCATCGTCCAAACAAATATTTAGAAGATTGGTGACAAGATTTAGATTGGTTATACGAAGTGCGGTATAATATGTAACAACATAAAGTATTGTTTTTTCTACAATTATATGTTTTTTCTACAACAAATCTGATCCACCACCATGTTCAAGAATATTACTCATGTTAAAAAATTATACGTAAACAGTCTTTTGACTAAATGTGATGCATTTGTTGAAATAGTAATAGACTACTCTTAGAACAAGTCATAAAAAATGAGAAAACAGATAACTACCTATGCATTGACAAAAAATAATAGGCAACATGAATATCAAGCATGCTTTGCGAAAGGATCACCAGATACGTGATTCTATCCCTTACCTCGAGAAGTAATCTTAACAAATAAATTTTAGTATATTGGCATAAGGAAGTGCAATAAAATCTCTTACGTGAACTACAACAAACTATTATCTCAATTACATCCAAAGTATTTTTTGCTATGAACAACATCCCAATCAAGTGAACAAATAACAAAATAGTATGGTCTGCAAGCAGAAATATCAATTTCCTTGGATATAGCCAAAAAAATTTATTGAAAAAGATATGTCATCAGCAAAAAAATGTGTTTGCAAATACATGCAACAATCAATTTACAACGAAAAAGGGAACTAGTAAAGAAAAACAATTGCAAAGGTTGAAAAATTGAAAAATCAAAGGAATGAAAGTGTCAGAGAGACTAAGGCCATGTGAAAGAAAAAGCACTCTATTTTTCATAGAAAAATAAGTTATTCTTAGATCTCTAAATTTCTAACTAGATATTATGATAGATTCACGTAAAGGAGACGAATAATATCACATCATGTGATAATGCAGTAAAGGAGGTGTCATTTTCATGAAGCATTAGGCTTAAAACGACAACAAGAACGATAGCTTTCTATATATATTTTTTTTTATCAGAAAAATGTTATTGTTATATCTCCCTCCATTTTGTTCTAGCCAAATGGGGCAAGATTTTTGATAGAAGATATTACCAGCCTGAAACATGTTGAGTAGATGAATATAAAATCTGAAACATCATTATTCACTATTATTAGAAAGTAAAACCTCTATTGTTGGGAATGCCCAGTTCAAGAATATCTACTAAGTATTGTCCTCAAAACTACCCTCTTAATTTTATGAGTCATTGCCCAGAGACAAACCTTGAACTTCAAGAATGGAATTAAGAAAATTTAATTAAGCATGCAGAGAAAAATAATAGAATATATATGAACATACAAGATGGGCCATATGGTTCAGAACCAGTCATTGGTTGGACTAATAAAAAGCGATCAGCATGTACCAGTCAGATTGATCATTAAAACCTTGTTCAATAATGGTCCTTGGCAAAGCAATAAATACCAATTGACACATGCCAGTTCCATGGGTCTTAAAAAGTTGACTGTAACTTTTCTTATTCAGAAAGTGGTACAAATAGTTTAAATCTGGAGGAAAAATCAGTAACCAGTGTGCTATCAAAGTCAAGATCCAGATGTATTTTTCGTTCCAGATCCATCTTTCATTTCTAACCATCTAAATTTTCCTATTAGCTCAGTGGAATATCTAGTAGAAAGTATAATTATGCGTAATTCTAATGAGTTTCCACTTAAAAAGGCTGGAAAAATATTGCAAGATACTAAGAATACCATCATAAAATCATATTTGGCAGAAGCTCAAAGATTAACCAATTACATTAATATAATATTTCCATAAGCAGCAAGATTATTTTTTATTTTTTAGTGAAAAACTGTAGGACATATAAGGCCTCTACTTGATATTACCTAGAAGCTATCTAGAAAAGTCTTAAGAGACTCAAAGATGTGTGAAGCCAACTTAAGAAGGAAAAGTTTCATTCATCTATTTGTTGCTAGTTTAGTCTCTTATAAAGAGTTTTGCGTTACGCATAAAACATCCAACCTGATATTGAGTGTTGGTTAATGAGGAAAGGAGGTGATTTTGCCAGTTACATCTTTCTAAGAATAATCCTTCTGGCTAAATTGCTCAAGAATTTCATGTTGTCTTCATTTTTTCATTCTTGTTTAATATCTTTCACTATAGATATTATCTTCAGATGAAAAAAAGATTTTTTAAGTACTGTTGTCAACCTAATTAGGTTCAGACAAGATAACTAATTCTACTGATGTAAACTTAGGATAATAGAGATGACATTATATAACCTTGTACTAGAGTGAATTGTCTAATTGGAAGGCTACCTCAGTGATGACAGTGTCAAATGTATATGTTCCTGTGCAAAAGTCAAGCCACATGAAAATATTATTTTGTGATCAACCTTCAACATACATAAAGAATCTTATCTGAATACACTAATCCAAAACACTACAAAGTTTCAAATATTAATGTTGCACCGTGGACAAACAAGCACTAGGTTAAGCATACTTCTTATTTTCATAATCAATTTGATAAATTATTCTCTCAAACTCAGATATAGAAGAAAAATTTGTAACAAACATAGATAACTTAACAAACCATATTTACATATCATTATCAATTTGCAATATATCAAACAATTAGTCAATAATTAAAGGTCTACAGATCATCTCAATATGCTATATATCAAGCGATGTCAATTATCAAATGACTACTAAAATAAATCCAAATAACTGTGGCAAAATCATTATTCACTTGCTTGTATTTTATGCAACCCCATGTCAAAGTGTTCATCAAAGAAATAGAACTACAAAACATCAAAAAATAATCACAGAACTAAGCAAAAATGATTTACCTTATTATACAATAAAACTCCTGATGAGAAACAAATATATTATTTACTGATTTCTGTGCCAGCTTGCTATTTGTATCAAATTTTGTTCCAGATCACAGTTGGTCTGACTATCTGAGAATCTGGACATCTGAATGCATCCACACTAATAATACACAATGTAGAGAACTCCTAACACAACAATTCAGCCAAAGTCACCACTGGATAACATTTTCTATCAGCATATAGAAAGATTTAAGACATGAACTAGAAAGCAAGGCTCTTGATGAAGTTCCACGAATTAATTATGATTTCACCTGTTCACCCTATATAATTGTTTTCTAAGGGCTATGAAACTCAAAGTTCAACAATTTACCTTACGCTAGGCTTTGCTGAGTACTTTTATATACAACTATTGTTAAAGGGAACAATTTGCTGAAACTTATCTAGTTTTCTGCTTGCTCGATATCTCAGCTGTGGTTTTTGTTTATCTAACACGGCTAAGACAAAACTTTTGAAACATAACCTAAATACATCAGAATTTGATAATGCCAAACAAACATAGAAGTGGCAAACTTGGGTTGATGCCTCGATGTCAGGTTAAGTTTCGTAGGGCTGAAGTGAACCCAACAAAAACCACTGGTAGGTTATAATACCTTAACCTTAACCTAGACCCAGACCAGTGCATCAAAACATCCAAACTGGACCGATCTTGCTGACATACTGCTTTAGATTCAGAAATTATTGTGCACTTTTTAGTTGCAATGTATTAGACCTAAGCAACTTTGTATTGGGCCATAGATTTTTCAACATATTTTACTTCTTCTTGAAGTTTTAACTATTAATTGAGCTAGTCAATGCAAATATTTGATATTGGACCTTAGACAATAGTAGCAAAAAATTTAAATAAATACAAAATGTCTTTGTAAATACTAAGCTCAAAAAATTATAATTAAATTTGAGTATGGAATTGAACATTTATTAAAATTTAACAACAGTTTCTATATTTTTGGTCCTTCATATTAGGAAAATATGCAAAGGCTACAAGTTAACTCCATAAATTAATTGTCAATAAAACTTACATAATTCACAACTTTGATCTGTGGGTCAAAAGTAGGACTCCAATATGCAACATGTACACTCCCGTTGGGTCATCTTCTATGGATTGGACGAATTGATCCTTTATGTTTGTGGTTCAAGAATGCTAACAGTAACGAGTCAAACACATTACTTAAAGATTTCATCTCCAGAAGTTAATATTATAAAATTTAAAAGAAATATTCAAGAACTGAAAACTAATAAACGAATCTGTGTAAGACCCAAGAATTGCTATCGTGGCATACCTTATACCACTAGTCATCCACAAAGCAACGTCACATTGAGAGTAGCGAAACGAAGAGGGAAAACGAAACGGCAAACTCGTCCCTCCTCCCGAGAGTTATGGATTACGTTCATATCTGAAACCCCAAAAACAAAGAACAAACCCTCATCAAGATCACGATCATATGAACCCCGCAACCAAAGAACAAACCCTCGTCAAGATCACGATCGCATGAAAATCCTGACCAAGAAAGATAATGAGGGAACGAAAAGGGGGAGAGTACCCTTTCCCATACGTCAGGAAATAGGTGCCATAATTTACAGAGAACACATCTGCAACATCCAATTCTTATCCCCGTTCCCATAAATGCCTGTAAGATGAGAAGGAAAGGCAGTACAATCAAAACAACCTGATTCTTCCGTCGACGCAAGGTTTCTAAGATCAAATTACCGGATCTTGAAGCCCAGAATTCATTTCAACAGCAAAAGAACCCCTCTCCCTCGTGGACCGCCATATATCCTCGAGATCTTTCATCAAGAATGGGACGAGAAACGGATCCAACGCTCAGTTCTTGCATAAGGGTTTCTAAAGATCCGATTCATCTGATCACATGTGGACCAAATGCGAGAGAAAAAGAAGATTAAAGACAGAACCAAGAATAAGGGTTAGCGACGCACCTTGGTCGGCGGCGAAGAGAGGTGGGCAGACCGACCGCGCCACCGTGTGCGTGCGGCGGAGTAACTGGGTCCTCGCCTCCCCCTATGTTCCGTCGCCCCTCGCAGTGAAATCGTTTTCGCCGGGCGGAGAGAGAGAGAGAGAGAGAGAGAGACGGTGAAAGTGAAGCGTAAGAAATAAAGGGGAGCAGTTGGCCATGTGGGACCCGTCATTTACCCACGAATTAACCCGATTAGTTATTATTCAGGTATAAAATCCATTCCAAATATACTGATCTATTATACTCTCGTCTACAATGCAATTCAATATATATATATATATATATATATATATATTCAGCCTTATCATTCGATCTGAAAACTTTGAATAGTCTCCATATAAAAATCGCAGTTAATAATATATTCTGTTAGCAATTTTATTTGATTGAATCAGATGTAATTGGAGAGGTCGACGTGGGCATGCGGTCCCCCCCCCGCCCCACCCACCCCCGAACGATCCCTGTCGCAAGCGTCTGTTAAATCGTTACAGCACGCAACCGACAGCTCTCCCACTCCCCTCACACCGTAACGTCATCTCCAGCTGTCAGACCGTGTGACCCGCCACAACTTCCCTCGCATCGTAGAAGCTTCACTTCTCTCCTCCCGAGAGCTCTTAATCCAACTACACACTCAGAGTTCTATCCCACAATCGTTATTATCAGACATGTCTTCCAACAATCTTCACAATCCACAATCAGAAGAAGCGCACTGAAAAATAAAATTGCACATACAATTACAAGAAAAATGACAACAACAATTCATCGATGTCGAACTATCGGATTTGGCCAGATTAATTCCCTTAATTTTACACGTCGTACCTTGGTCTAATCTTCTTCTTCTTCTTCTTCTTTCAGTCGTGTGCTATCGGAATGGTAATGCCGAGCGAGTAGTGATTTGGTCTAGGAGATGGTCCACTTCCAGATCTTGATGCGGAGCTTGACCTTGCAGGCGGCGTTCGGGGAGGACGCCACCGGCGCAGCTTTCCCCTTCGGCACGCCGATGTTTATCCCCTCGCACCGCATCTGTATCCCCATCTTCTTCGTCTTCAAACCCCCGATCTTTACACCCACCTTGGTGTCCACGGCGATTTCCAGCGGCAGGCTGGTCTTCTTCCTCAGATCCGACGCCGCCGTCGAGTCCAGCGTCTGGCTGCTGGGGGCTGATAGCTTGGCGGAGAGATGGGTGGTGTTCTTCGCTTCCTGGACGAAGGCGGGGAAGGACCCGTCGCCGACGTCGACATCGCCGGAGAAGACGGAGATGGAGGCCGCGTCGTAGAGGTAGACAATCTTGGCGTTGGGGTTGCGTGCGGTGACGTTGAGGTCGAGGCGGGAGGTGAGCTGGCCGGCGCCCGAGACGTTGAAGGCGGAGAGGCGGAGGCCGTCGACCTCGAAGGTGGGGCGGCGGGGTCGGTAGATGACGTAGAAGACGCCGGCGGCGATGGCGGCGAGTAAGACGAGGGCGACGATGATGAGGGTGAGCCAGAGGCAACAGGAGCAGCAGCAGCCCCGACGGCTACGACGGCGGGGCGGTGGCGGCTTCCGCGGCTGGGGACGGTAAGCCGGGAGCGTCGCGCTGTACGTCTGGCCCTTTGTCGGCGGGAAGGAGGGGGCCCCTCCTGCGCCGCCGCCGCCGCCGCCGTTGAGGGCCTGGGACGGTTGGGGGTTAGGCTTCGCAGAAGGGTATACTCGATCCGCCATTGCCGCCGTCGTCGTCTTCCTCGCTGCTCCTCTCCCCTACTTTCTCCCCCTCCACGGATTCCCGACTCAGGGTTCGGGTTCTTCTCAAGCAACAGCGAGTTCTATAGAAGAAGAACGTGCACAAGAAGAAGAAGAAGGAAAAGCCAGGGCTCGAGCACGAGCGCGGCCCACCCATTTTGGCGTCTCAAGAAATTTACCGTCAAACTTCAATAATGCTCGTCCGATCACGATCAGGCGGTTGAAAATTGGCTACTCTATGCTTTATAAATCGTGCCCAATTTAGCGAACGAGAAAATGGTCGGTATAATTATGGTCGCCCGATTAAAACCAGACGGCCAGAAGTCAACTAAGCTGTGCCTCAAGATTCGCGCACAGCGTATATCAAAAATAGATTTCGTCGCGACATCCACGTTATCGTTAGGTGGCTTGGTGAGGAGTTGGGAGACTAGAAAATAAATGGCAAGTATGAGGAATGGTTTGACCACTCGTGCTTGGCAATTATTTAGACGATGACCGGATGTGAATCATAAAGAGAATTATGATGGTAATGGTATGGACGGTGATGATGAATGGATGATAGAGTGGGGGGAGTGACACAAGTTGACAGGTGCACCTTACCTTCGCATCCACCAACCATTGGAGCCATCATGACGTAGTTGTCACCCTCACCTATTTGTCAAATAATATTTGCTCATGATTGGCCACGGAATCAACGTCGGGAGACAACTATGATGAGTTATTAAAGCTTAAAGTCTCCTTCTCGAGGGTGACTGTTCCCATGTCTTCTAATTTACTTGAATTAAGTATTCCTTTCTTTCGGTGGTGATCAAGTCCGTGTGTGGGTAGGTCAAGTGCATCTAACTCATGTTTATTGTAATGACTTGAAGAAGAATTTTTGGTTGTTCACGAAGTCATATTCTATAAAGAAAGAAACAAAGAAGAAGATAATGATGATTTAGCACGTAAAACAACCACATACGAAACGTTTTCTAATCGATTGAGGTAGTCATTCTGTCTCAAAGTACTTAATGGGTATCAGCATCATAACCATTCAGCAATTCGTTGATTCGAGAGATCAAAGCTAGACGAGTTGAATCGCAACTCAATCCACAGGTTTTTTCGAAGCAACTCGGTCTTTATGCCGATGGTAACGATTTGACTCGGTCAAAGTGTCCACTGGTGAAATGAGCTATGATGAGGTGGTAGCCACCTATCCAGAGAGAGGCCAAGTAAAGCTGACTCCAAAACTGGAGCACGTGTTTCCAGTTGTGGACCGAACAAATAGAAAGAGGCTTAATGGGAACAACTGCCGACACAACAAAATTATTTTTTCTTCTTCTTCTTCTTCTTCTTCTTCTCTCTCTCTCTCTTCAATCTAAAGTACTGTAAAGCTTTTCATAGAAGACAGCAAGGTCAGAGGTTGGAGAGACAGCTTGCCATGAATCATGCTTTTGGACTGTATTTTCTCTTTGCATTTTTTTAAGAACTTGGAATTTTGTTTTCTTTTCTCTTTTTTAGTTCCTTTTTTCTGGAAAATTTACTCCATGGCAATTAGTTCATCTCCACATGCTTTTGAAGTAGAAACGACACCTGATATATTTAATTTTCTGTTTATGTTTTTTTTTTCTAAATTATTCTAGTGTGGTATATATATATATATATATATACATACCATGAAACTAGGAGATGCATGTATAAAAATAATAATAATATCCCAAAAGAGGATATATGTGCAAGAAAAATGACATTTTATGAAGGGGTTGGATTACATACTTAAATATGTACTTTTTAATGTGTAATCATGCATACAATACACCCCAAAAACTATTTCTAAAAGAAAAAGAATAAATATGACAGAAGGAAGAGAACCATGATCTTATCTATTACCATGAATTAGTGTTTGTGCAAGCAAATAAAATAAAATAAAAAGAACAAATAAAAGTGGGTGTCAATTTGATCCCACTTAGTCCTACAAACTTTAGGAATTTGATGCTTGCTTTTTTTTTCTTTCTTTGACCTTCTTTGTGAAGCATCAAAGTTTGCTTTGGATTGAAGGATAGTGGAAAGAGGGAAACAAAATTCTTGTTAACCTCAAAGGACATAAAGGCAACAAGGAATATGTATCACAAATAATAGTTGAAGTCATGCTCAGTAACATTCAATTTTACTAGTCAATATTAAAAAGGAAAATATAAATTATCCCAATAAAATAGAACTTTCAATGTAGTGCAATGCATCTAATGACAAAATAATATTTGCTCATGTCAGAGTGACAAATACTTACTGGGCTTCTATTTCTAAAGCCCAAATATAAAGATCAAATTATTCTGATGTGGATGTAGCATCATAACAGCAGCCACACCTAATAGATTATGGTCTTTGTGATGTGGTAGCAAATCTATACTGTAAGCAAAGCAAGGATGTGGAAACAACAAGAGGGATTAATCTTAATTCTGTTAGATAAGTGTCTTAATGACTAATATAAAATAAGTATTTTATGCCCCCAAATGTACTAAATACCGATAATATTATACAGAGTTAGGTGAAGGTAGAACTAAAAACAAGTCCATCATACCTCCGATCGATGGCATCCATCTCCATGAAAGATCGAATCCGTGTGTGAATTCCCAGACAACGGCATCTGACTGGGGAAAAAGAAATCCATCTTGGAAACTGCAGAATTAGATAAGCTCTGAGAAATGGTAATATTGCTTGATAAAACTAATCGCTGCAGGTACAAATGAGCAGTATAAAAACTGTAGCATTTGTTGTGTTCTCCTAATGAGGACAGGGAGGCAAAGAAGAGAATATGTGATGAGACTGCACCTGTCACACTTTTTATTTTCATTATATGCAGAGAAAACATACAAAAAACTATTCTGCATGCACTTGATAGGAACAGCCAGTCAATGTGATATCCAAATTGAAGTCCTCTTTCTGTAGAACAATAAGAGGAACGATAGATTAGTTTACAAGAAATCTTCGGTGGAAGCTAAGTTTTGTTGAACAAAGTTGAGCTAGCCATTGCTGAGCTTATATTCCTCATTCACTTGGAACAAGCTACATCCTTTGGTGTCATGTAAGAGCTGTATCCTGACAGACAATGAACAACTCCTATGGCAGTAATTTCTTAGCCATATATGTTCACCGTCAACCTAAAAAAGAAGAAGAGATGCTGCCATTAGCGCCTCTAAAAAGAAGATATTTCAACACCTGACCAGAACAGCACTACAAGAACTGGACCAAGTTCCAGATTTTGCTACTCTTTTCGTCACAACTTGTCCTGACGTTACAGCGATATTTTGTAAATGGCAGCACTTATATGACTTTGTCTGCACCACCACAAAAGGACACTCGGACATCTCCGGTGATCATGGCTCGTTACCAATGCCCTTTATCTCAGTGGTAAGGAGGACCACACGCAGAAAGAGTAGATGGTTTTGCGATCCTTCACTTTACCGGTTGTCTCTTTTTTCCTTCTGCAGTTGCAGCCATGGGATGGGTGTTTTGTTGTGAAGCGTCGGCATCACTTTAGACCTCGGCTGCATCATCAAGAAGAAAAAAAGAAATAATGGCAGGGCATTCGATGCTGCAAAGATAAGGCATGAGTCACATGATTCCCTAAATATGTTATTGATGTGTCTGTATGGGCTCAGTGACAGAATCTATGAACACTGCCTGTATGATCCAGAAGACGTCCTCTGCGCATATCTTTTTATTGGTAAACAAGCAAAGTAGTGTGGATCGGTTGTCTTTTGCTATAAACCCAAAGAGAAGTTGGTGTGTGAATGTGACGATGGATCTAAAGAGATGTATACCCCACAAAAATCACAAGCCAACTAGAAAACTCTTCCTGAGGAGCTCCATGGACAGCTCTTTATGTCTGCTGTCACAGAAAGAAGAAGATTTAAAAGGCTGGTTCGAACTGGAGTAGACACATGCATGGGGATGACAATGGCAGTGTGAATTTGTGTGGGCTGGTCCTTTTGACTATGGTGTCTCTTTTCACTTTTCTATAGTGAAGATTCTATTTCAGCAGACTCTTTTCATCTTTTTCAAAGTGATGCGAGTGGCTGAAAGTGCTGACTAGTTGTCGAAGATCTGAATGTTAACACAGCTCATCATATTCCACTCCTCACAATAAATATCATATGATAGTATTAAGAATTTTAATACTAAAAGAAATGAACTAATAGTCAAATGAATAGTCAATCAACCTATATATATTTATATGTCTTTTAAAATTGAATTTAGAAGATTGAGTGAGTACGGAAATCACTCAACTTTTTGCATTATCATATGAGGTTTAGGCTTTTGTCTACATGTCATACAGCTTGAAAGTGAGAAAAAGATAATATCTCCATAGGATTCTTTAGAAACCAAATATGGTACATACAAATAACAGTGAAAGTATAGTAGCTGTTTCTTCTTGTTCTTCTCTTCTTCTTTGGATGTTTCTTGTGGATATACATACGCGATCAGAACGTCCAAACCACCTCATAGGAAGAAGAGACTCTTTCTGAGGATGGAAAATGGAATTCACCTCAGAGGAAGAAGAGATGATCTACGCCATTCAGATGACAAGGAGCAGGTGCAGGTCATTCTCGGATTCCGGTCCAAGTGCGAGGCATGTCGGACGAGGACGATACGGACAGTGTGGCCACACATGGATTTCATGATTGTCATGGAGACGTTAGCGTACCAAAACTAAATACTCCAGTCGGTCATCGGGCATCGACGTTAAGGCGCCGGAGAGCCTGACATCGGTGGCAGCTGCACGTCCCATGTTGCTGTTTTCTTCTTCCTTCTTTCTTCCATTTATGCTCTCCATTGGCTGAGGCGTGAAGGGTTCCTCGTTTCACTCGTTGATACTCTCCGCTTTGCATGCGTAAATTGCTCACCTGCCTCCACTCTGACAAAGACACACCAATTTCCTCCACATTACTTCCTCGAACTAAGGAACACGCTTCTTCTATTCAATTAGAAGGAAACAAAAATCTAGTTTAATAGGTTTGGGTTTCAACATTGATATATAGAAACAAAAATAAAAATAAATAAAGTAATATATAATAGAGTTGATATTAATAGAAAATCATAATAGAGAAAAATCTCTCTCTTCAAACTTGTATAAATATATATTATCTATCTTAATAAAAGAAAATTATTTCTTTCCTAATAAAGTTTTTAATTCTTCATATATCGCAGTTTTCCTTTTTTTTATTTCTTCCATTCCCCCTATAAAAAAAGGCAAGCATGCATACTCTCCTCCTACCAACTCCAAGGAAAAGAAAAGTTGCTTTGTTCACCAACTCGAAGGTTACTATTGATAGCTCTCGGGCGCAGCATTCCCATCGGCCTTCACCCCAGCTTTCCGACTCTCCCTCGGCTACTGCTCACCGGCTCCGCCATATATGGCAACGAGCTCGCTCTCGCTCTTGCTCATCTCCTCCTGCATCATCTCGGTCCTGCTGCAGGCTGCTTCGGCTTCCAAGACCAGACATTTCAAATGGGAGGTGGGGTATATCTACGCATCGCCGGACTGCAACGAGAAAATTCTGATAGGGATCAACGGCCAGTTCCCCGGCCCCACCATCCGCGCCAAGGCCGGCGATACGATCCATGTGGAGCTCAAGAACACGCTTCACACCGAGGGAGTCGTCATCCACTGGCACGGCATCAGACAGGTATTCAAAGGCTTCTGCGCGAGAACTAAAACCAGAAATCCGGTTGGTGCCGATGTGCATGCTTGGTTCTATCTGTCTTATCTTTGCGTGTTCGGCAGTTCGGAACGCCGTGGGCCGATGGAACCGCTTCCATCTCACAGTGCGCCATCGATCCCGAAGAAACTTTCGTTTACCGATTTAGAGTTGAAAAGGTAACTCGAAGCTCGAAGATCCATCTCGTTTTGCCTTCATCCATAGATCAAATCTTGAAGTATCTATCGAGAGTTAACTGTGACGATGATATGTAGGCCGGGACGTACTTCTATCACGGGCACTATGGGATGCAGAGGGCGGCGGGGCTGTATGGGTCTCTGATAGTGGATGCGGCCGATGGGGAGGCGGAGCCGTTCCGCTATGACGGCGAGTTCAATCTGCTGCTGAGCGATTGGTACCACCAGAGCATATATGATCAGACGGTGGGACTCTCTTCCAAACCCTTCCGATGGATCGGCGAACCGCAGGTAAATAATGCCTTCGCTACCGACAAAAGAAATCCTCCACCCGTGATTCAGGTCTTAGGAATAGAGACGACCAAAAGCAAGATCAAAAGATTGTGGGGCCCCACAAACAGCAAGCAGTGCGCTACCGTGATTCGCCTATTAACCAGAAAAGGTTGTGGGGCCCCACCTGTCCTGGTTTTGGTTGTCTCCTCCAACGTAGCGACTCACATCACCTCTTCTTCGACAGGAGGAACCTATAGCCCTATCGCACCCATCCATCCAAAAGCTCACAAACACCGCCAGCCTCTTCGGTACTCGATATTACCCTCTCGTCTACCGCAACACATCAAATTGAGAGCCTGTGACGCATAGGACAAAAGCTGTCGCATAAAATAGACGTTTTCTTATTATGTGAAAAGAAAATATTAACAGTGTACAGCTCCCTACTCATTTGGCTTGCTGTTTGGATGCAGACTCTGCTGATCAATGGGAGGGGGCAATACAACTGTTCTTTGGCCGCACATCTGATCGAGGGATCCAACACATGCGAGACGACAAGCAAAGATTGTGCGCCGGTCGTGCTCCGAGTGCTTCCAAACAAGACATACAGATTGAGGATCGCAAGCACCACCTCGCTGTCTTCTCTCAACCTGGCCATCGGAGTAAGTAAACCATCGCTTACGGTACACTGCTACGCTTCATGGTGTAGTAGTGTTCGGTGTACTTGGGGGTAAACCATAGCTGAAATTTTCTTGTATGCAGAATCACAAGATGGTGGTGGTGGAGGCAGATGGGAACCATGTGGAACCGTTCATGGTGGATGACATAGACATATACTCAGGCGAAAGCTATTCGGTGCTCCTCACCACCGACCAGAATCCATCATCGAACTACTGGCTTTCGATCGGCGTCAGGGGAAGGAAACCCAAAACCAGCCCTGCATTAGCCATCGTGAACTACAGCCCAAATTCCCCATCAAAGTTACCGGAATCCAGTCCTCCGATCGCTCCTGAATGGAACGACTATAACCACAGCAAATCGTTCTCCTACAGAATCCTGGCCCGCCGAGGCGCACCGAAGCCCCCACAGAGCGCCGACAGGCGGATCGTCCTGCTCAACACGCAAAACAAAATCGACGGGTACACAAAGTGGTCGATCAACAACATCTCTTTGGCTCTCCCTCCCACCCCTTATTTGGGGTCCATGAGATACCGTCTGAAGAATGCATTTGATGCTGGGACGCCACCCGAGAATTTTCCCTCGAGTTACGATGTGATGAGGCCTCCTACAAATCCAAACTCCACGCAAAGTAGCAATGCGTATGTGATCCGGTTTAACAGCACGGTGGATGTAATCCTCCAGAATGCAAATGCCCTCGCGGTTAACGTCAGCGAAATACATCCGTGGCATCTGCACGGGCATGACTTCTGGGTGGTAGGATATGGGGATGGAAGGTTCGATGAGAAGGACGTTGCCAGGTTCAACCTGAAGAATCCGCCGCTCAGGAACACCGTGGTGATCTTTCCTTATGGTTGGACGGCGATAAGGTTCGTGGCAGACAATCCTGGAGTCTGGGCATTTCATTGCCACATAGAACCGCACTTGCATATGGGCATGGGTGTGATCTTTGCCGAAGGCGTTGAGCATGTAGGAAAGATACCAAAAGAAGCTCTGGTTTGTGGGATGACCGGGAAGATGCTGATGCACAACCACCTCCCGTGATGGATCTCCCCTTGACGATCATATGTTTTCCGTCGATCATTTGACTCGTGTTATGTCTTCTAAGAATGCGAATTTTGAGAAGAGAGATCGAACCGAGTGCCTTATTTTATCTGAGACAACTGTTGTCGTTGCGTGTGGAATCTGGGACACCGACTGAGGTGATGCAAAAGAAAGGTAAAGCTTCTCAAAATAATACATAGCAAGGGACTGTACCTTCGAGATGTTGATCTGCCAGAAATGACGAGAGACCATAAAATGAGATGCAGCAATGTATGGATGGATGGAACAACGTAGTAGGCCAATCAAAGAACTGTACCTTACTCTTTCTTCATTATTATCCCCTTTTTTGGGCATCAACATGTCCATTATTATCATGCCATGATGTATTACGACAAGGCTTTTCTTCGAAATGATCAACGCTGTGATGGTCAATCAAAGCAGTATGTAATTCCAAATAATGAAAAATCACAATCACTACTGGTGAATGACGGCTGAAATTAACAGATAAATTAGTGCAACTGAATCGAGCTATCATGATAGTCTAAAGAAGCTAAAATTTACTAAATGCTATTAAGACAATTAATGCAGAGTTTATATTTCGCCTAATAAATGTGGATATAGAAACATCATCTAAAGGAACTAGTATGGTAACTTTCAGATTAAAGTTCATGTGCCGCTTGATGCTGAGATGTTTATTTTGTTTGTAATAAACTATATTTAGCATCCTAATTTTTATACTTTAAAAATTTATATTGTTCTATATCTAGGTTCATTTACTCTAACAAAAACTTTAATATTTCAATTAGTGGTGACGGATGATGGTGTCGTTAGAGGCCTGGTGACTATTGGATGAGAAGAACAATGATGAGAGGTGAGGGTCACTTGTCGATATCGACACAATTATCGAACGACAAAAGAACCGCTCGACATTTAGAATCCAAATGATTTGCTCCTTATATTCACATTTTAATTCTCTTGGCGACAAAAGAAGCTAAACCATTACAGAAGAATATTATGAACTTATTCCAAATGCAAGAAGTCATTGCAGAGAGACACAAATGTATCTTAATCTTCTGCACCGTAGGCTCATCGCTTGTTTCAAGCTCTTCAGATATCCTACAACCGAAATCTCTCTGCTCCTGTCAAGAACCCTGGAAGATTTCAAGTCGTAGTAAGCATGTCCAAATAGCTTCATAGACTACCAAAGAACAATCCAAGAAAGCCAAAAGCCTATGTGAAAATCTAACATAGGTTAACACTACCATTAAACCACAACGGAATCGTTTAATACTATGATTAGGTGAGAAAACAGAAAAAGAAAGCAAACAAGATATTCACTAAGCAAAATGGGGCATGATACATACATCAACCTATTCGAGATGGGTAAACAGATTGACTACTCTTATCAGCTTTAGGATTACCAAGCACAATCACAAAATAAAATTGCTGATGTTAACATGACTAGGAACATTCTTACTCACAATGTTGACTAGGAACATTCCTGGTTCCACGAAAGTCTGGATAACACTAAAAAAAGATAAGAGATGCATTCCTTACCACAAAATGCAAGAATGTGTATGATGACAGATACAGTACAAGAAAACCTGAGCTGATATCACAATAAAGTACATGACGACAAGGATAATCAAATAACAACAAACAAATCTGAATTGGTCCTCCTGACTATTTGCAAAAATATCCTTGATCATAGGATGATTGCCTCAACAGTGTTTAATCCATTAAATAAAGTTACAATCTGGAGGAAAATGACAATACAAGAAAAAAAAAAAAAGAGTTCAAATACAACAGAAACTGGAACAGAAGACACGAGTCCTACCATGTAATATTTGCCTCGAGTATATATGACCTGAAAGTGTTGCAGGAAAGCTCTTCATGTTAAGCCCCATTTATCCTTCACTGTACCTCAGCACTTTCCAACTTCTGAATGCATACTGATTAAAGCTCTTGTTCACCACACCCCGACCAAAGTTATTATTTGCCACATCCTGATCAGTCTATTTTCACAGAAGAATATATCTTGCGGACAAACCAGAAACAAGCATAGAATCCGATTGTGCCAGTCAACACGAAAAATGCATAAGATACAATTAACATATAACCAAAGTAAAGAATTCCTGAAACCACTTTGGTTATCTCCAGCTTCGTGAAGAAATAAAATGTGGAATATGCAAAGAGGTAGAGAGCAGAAGAACCTGCAGTCAGATATGCTCTCCACCACCAGTGATAGTCTTCACTGCATAGCTGGAAGTAGCAAAGCACAATTGTAATTTCAGCGCAGGTTATGATGAGAATGATGAAGACTATGAAGAGGAAACCGAAGATGTAATAGAATTGGTTCAGCCATATTGACGTCAGGATGAAGAAGAGTTCAATAAAAACAGCACCAAATGGTAGTATCCCACCAATTAGTACAGAAAATGCAGGCTGCATATACCAAGCCTGCTCAGGTATCTGCCTGGGAATCTTGTTGGTCTTGACTGGATCCTCAAGAGCTGGCCTTTTGTAGCCAATATAGCTACCAACAAAAACCAGGGGCACAGATATGCCAAACCATAGTAACACCAAAGCGAACATGGTGCCAAATGGAATCGCACCAGATGATTTCTCCTCCCAGATAAGAGCATTCAGGACAAAGAAAATGGCAAACACAATACCAGGAAAGATAAAGGCAGTTTTCAAGGTGATCCTCTTCCATTCAGAGCCTTTGAACATTTTATAGAGACGGGCTGAAGAATATCCAGCAAATAGGCCCATGAAAACCCACAGGAGAACCATTGCGCTCATCAGACCCCCACGGTTGGAGGGGGAGAGAAAACCTAATAATGCAAATATCATCGTGACCAAGGTCATCCCAAAGAACTGAACACCAGTTCCTACGTAAACACAAAGAAGCCCGGAGTTGATTGGAGGTCTAAAGACATCACCATGGACTAACTTCCATCCTGTTTCTTCCTGTGCTTCCTCCTGAGTCTCAAGTTGATTATAATTAGCTATATCTCTGTAGAGGGTCCTCAACATAATCATGGCTACCATGCCAGACAGAAACAGAACTATCATCAAAGAGTTGATGATAGAAAACCAGTGAATTTGATCATCATTCATGAGAAGGTAAGTGTCCCATCGTGATGCCCATTTGATTTCGCTGGGCTGCAGTAAACAAATTCAGATGTAAGAAGCACATACCAAAATAATGTGAGTTCAAGAAAGAAAGTACACACCTGGAAGGTAACGTCATATGAGAAGACAACATATGTGTCAGCAGCTACTTCTTGGGGAGTATTGCTACCAGGGGTTATTTTAATGTCTGCACTGCACGTAGTAACTTTAGGGTTCTTCTCATCCCAGTCACCGTACTCATGTTTCACGCTGTTTGCAAAAGTGAGAGAAGTGTAAATAAGTTACAGTCTGAATACAGCATGCAAGCAACAATAATCAGCTTGAGAGAGCCAATTTGGTAGTTTCTTATTCAAAGGATAATGGATATTGAAAGCATCGCTATGGCCTAGGCTAAACATTCTTAAACATTTAAACTTTTGATATTCAAGCTTTCAAAATACTGTTCTCGAGTGCTTGAAATTAGTTAAAGAGATATAGATATGATAAAAGACTGTGACAAAGATTCAGTTAGACTAGAAAATGTACATATAACACATAAAGATGCTGGTAAGAGCAACAAGATAGAAAACCTATTTTGAAACAATAATTAGCCTAATATAAATATATTATTCTTCTGTCATTACAATATCCTCATCATCCAAGACCACATGGAAAAAATTACAGAAGTAATAACTAACTAACAGTGGACAAAGGACCATCGTGTACAAAAATATACATTGATTGTTTTGTATGGCACTATGTGAAGGATATCAATCATGAATATCCATTGTGCTATTCCATCCATATGTAATTAGCAATTTCAATATGTGAAATGCAACTTTTATGGTTGTCTAAAAACTTCATCCCCATTTGAGATCTAATAATTTTTCTGTTAGATTTGATCAAGAAACAACACATGCACTAAGTAGGTGGTCAAAATCATCAACTTGGCATACTGCAAAGACAATGCTAATGGCATCTAACAGAGTGATCAATCCAATTTCTAAACACATAATTTTCCATAACTTGATTAATCAAGCTACTGTTTTTTTATTATGAGATTTTTCCACTGCACTTTGCTAATGGCATTGAAACAAAAAAAACCTCTGCCTGTTATACCTACTACAACTACTTGGATCAATATTAAAGTGCTATTGTCTAACATGAACTTGGAGAGGATAGGGGAAAATTAACTAATTTTAAAGAGGCTTATAGAATAATGCATGTGAAGGCAACAGATGTATATGAATGGACAAGCATTTGGATGATTCATTCAACTAGGTAACTTAGAGGTAAAAATTTAAGAGATTCTTCCTCTTCTCATCATAATAAGGCAAGCAGGACTGCTATGCCACAGCCATTAGGCACCAGTAAATAAAGTACCCCAAACAACAGTTGTCATTTCAAATGGAACTTTCAAATATAAGGCTCATCAAAGATCGACTGTTATTACTGGGAATGACAAAGGATATGAGGAACTATGAAGCTGGATTAATTTGAGAGAGAAAGATACAACAAGAAGTACATGCAAGTGACTGAAAGACCATCACAATCAATCAGAAAACGAAGTTACTGCTAAAACTAAACATGTCAGTCATGTAAACTCCAAATTCAGAAGCTTAGATATAAATCTTTCAGCTTCCCTCTTTACCATGCATTGTTGGAAATCAAAATAACATGTATTTGGATGGTTCCTTTTTCTTTCATCTCTAATTATATCACATAACAATTCAACACAGCTTCTGCATTAGTTATCACTTGCTGATACGTGACAGAAGACAAATAGTTCTGAGATACATAAAACTACTTTCCACAGTAGAATTAACTATACGATAAAGTTGTATCCTATGGCTAGCAACTACCTAAGTCAACATATGCTAGGCTAAAAAAGAAAACTAAAGGGCTATGAAGCTGCATGAAATATTGGTACCTGCTTGGGATCACCTCAAAACCAACAATACGAGCATCCTCAGATTCTGGATCTTTGTGATACATTACTTTGAAACTGAGGTGGTTACTAATGTAATATTTATCATCTTTGCTCTGAGGACAGAAACTGGAATGTTAACTATGTAATAAACAAGCTATGAACTTCTGCTGCTAAATGAAAGAAGTAACTTACTTTATACCCAACACGGAAACCATGTTCATAGCTTAAAGCTTGACTTCCATCTCTTCTTTGCCTGGGAACTGCAACTGGAAGATTATCCAGGATCCTATGAAGTAAACAACAAGTTTCAGGACAATATGCCATCAGAGAAGCAATCAAGCAAATCGTGTATATTATAACCCATAATTAAAAACCTATCAGTTGCAGTCAGCATAACAATTACTAGGCCAAAGGTGCTACATACAAGGTAGTTATAGGACTGAAAGAAATGCAAGACAGAGCAGCACCTTATGTGTAGAATAAACACAAACTGATAACTCACATGTTCACATGGTATTCATCATCAATCTTCTCCTTAAAGTTCTTGGAAGCCTCTGAGCTAAGCTTTGTTCGACAAACTACTTTGCAGCTTTCATCCCTTCTCATTTTAAACTGAGGATCAAATCAGGCACCAAATGAAAAAAAAAAGATATTAAACAGGTCAAGATTAAGTTTCTTTCTATTTAGTTTCTTGTCATCGTCAGGTATCAAGCTCTAAGAATACGTGAAAATCCAACTATGGCGAGTTATAAATCATTAGTTGTTCATCCAACTGCTGAATGGTCAGTGAGTACTCACAACATAAACAGAATTTTCAATGCGATCACCACGAAGGACCTCCCCCAAATTCTCAGCATTGTTCATTATCTTAGAAGGCTTACAGTAATCCAAGAAATAGTAATCATATGGAAGTTGGGTCTTTGTGGAAGAAAGTTTGTTCACTTTGACTTGAAGTTCATCATCCTGCCAAAAAAGGAGAAGAACAAACGGTAACATTTTATCAAACCTGGTAGCCAATCAACCATAAGATTTTAGCACATTGTAAATATTAGACGATTCTACAAGTAACCAAGGCCAGAAGCATAAATGAATAGAAGAGACACAGAGAAAAGAGGCACAAGTTAATAGGATCTTGAACACAATAAAGTGAAAAGATATTTACCAAATAACAAATTTTCTGATACCTGCAAAAACTAATAGGCTATGACTCGATTGGTAAAGCATCGTGTATTTAAAACCAACAGTTCAGCGTTAGCTTATGACATTAAAATATTTAAATAAACAATCTGGATTAATATACCACTGTACAATGGTACTCTCTTTCCATCTTTTCTTCATCAAGAAGATAAGTTTTCAAGTACTTCATTTCCAACAATAATGTCTATAGCTCATACTGGGAAGGCCTTTCATAAATTAAATTGAAGCAAACCAGCTACGTCAAAATGGACTCTCAAAACAGAAAACAGATCTCAAAAAACTGCACCATTCAGCTGTTAAATGAACGTACCGAGCCTCTTATTTGAGACACATTAATGCAAAGAACAACATCCATTTTGTTATCCCACGATACCAATCACCTCTGAGGGTACTTTTCCTATTTGGTTCTCAATAGCACAAATTGTTGTCCCACTAATCCTGAATAAAATGTGGATGTTTGACTACTATATGATGCTCAAATTGACCTAACTTGATTCCAGATGCACCTTGACCTTATGTTATAATTATAAACTAAAACCAACTCAAAAGAGACTCCAATGACAACGTTGAGCTCATTAAGGGAAAAAAAAGCAACAAATGTATTGTAGAACTGTTAAAAACGCAACTTAAACCTAATACAGGCACAGATTGACTCAATATGAACTCCTTTCTCTGAATTGGCTCAATCAGCCATCAAGATCTCAAGGCATTAGACAAAATACATTCTAACAAAACTTTTTGAAAGACATAGGACGCACCAAATCTAAGCTTTCTTCAACTAATCATCATGAAGCTGAAACCTTTAGTTGTGGTTCGAAAAGGAAATGGATAAACTTATAACCGTACAATTTAATATCTCCATGTTTTAAAAACTTATTTTATTATTGCCAAATCATCGGATGACAAGCACTACATTTCAGAACTTTCAAGTTACATTCCAAACATGTAAATACTACAATAATATATGTCGAGACAATCGTGATTTCTGTACTAACAAGCATGAATTAATTGGCTGTTTAAAGCCACATTTGGAACGAGAGAAGGAACAACAAGGAGAGAAGAAGTTATTCCGATGGAGAAATGGTATTCGGATCTGATCTCTACAGCTCTTGGTTAGATGAAACCCCAATCGATATCCCACAGTAACCACAATCGAGATTTTAAATTGATAAATTTCTTAAGACTAGATGGGTCATCAGTAACGACGTCAAGCGATAAAGTTCCACTCCCGAAATCCAATTTCAAGGGGATCCAAGGAGAGAAGCTCAGATCCGATTAAAACAAGAACAAAAACACGGTACAAACCCAGATCTAGCGAAGTGAACTAAACATATTAAACCCTGTCAAGATCAGCAACTGGATCAAAGGTCAACAGAAATCACCTTGTGGAAATCGCGAGGAGCGACTCCCGGGAGGTAGAAGCCGCGGGCGAAGGGCAGAAGGAGGAGGCACGAGAGAAGGAGAACCGCGGCTAGCCCAACGTCCGCCTTCGCCATTGAGAGAGAGAGAGAGACAGGCCTCGAGATGTTATAGAGGCGACCGAAGCGAGGAAGGGAAATAAATACGCCCAAATATCGACGAGAAGAAAACCGTGATTTTATTTTTCTTCCTCGAATTAAATTAACTTGAATTCGAACGACGTGGATGCTTCGAAAGAAACCCAAAGTTACACCCTTGGCTATAATAGAGGCCGGGTTTCGCACAGTACGGGACCCACACACACACACCTTGTGGGTAACTAAAAACACTGGCGTCTTGATTTGTGGTCTCTTTTCTTACTCTGCGATCGCCGGTCTATTTGGGTTGGTCGCGTCGGTGAAGGCGGCGCTAATTGGTTGAGATCTTGAGGCAGAGTTTAAACTTAATTACGAAGATAAGCTTAGATATTAAACATTTTAAATTAGATTAGATGAGATGTAAATTTTAGTAATATTAAAAGAAATATTAATAAGTAAAACTTGTAGATATATTAAATCGATAACTCAACATGATAAAGATAAATTGAAGGACTAAAATGTTTATATGGTGACAAGTGTCCTTTTAAGATTCGACCGAGTGAGATGGCTGGGAAAATAAAGTCGTCTGCTTTGCCAGTGTTAATTATCGAATTTACTCCTTCAGCTGATGGATTAGAGAAGAGGCGTAGGTGGTAGAATACGACGGTGTGACGGAAGCGAATGGCAAGTTCATCATTTAATTCACTTCGTTTAAGCACCACGTATTACCTAACAATGCTTCCGGTGCACCGTTGATTTCTGGAGCACCTTCCTTGTCCACCGTGTAAGACACGTACAGTCAAAATTAGCCTTCCACCTTACATCAGTCGCCTTTTGGATACGATTGATTGGTCAGGAAAGATATAAAAACCTGCTGATATTATTATTATTATTATTATTATTGAAAAAAAAGATTGAGATCATATAAAAGGTGCTTCTGCATTGAATATACAATTCAGAGTTTGGTACCATTGATGTGACCACTCCAAAAAAAAATGCAGTTCAAGCTCAAATGCAAGAAAGGAACTTATATCGAAGACTATTATATTTCCTTCGTCGACAACGAAATTTACATTTATTCATCTAAATTTAAATTTAGCATGTATATATTTAGATCCCTACAAAACCCATGTATATATTTTTTCTTTTCCATGCATAACTCTAAACACAGAATTTTCTACGTAAATAATTTTTAAATTCCAACTAGCAATTTATAAACATGACTAGTGATTATTAACTTAGTATTTTAAAAATCTAAAAAATATATATTAAGATTATAAAGCCAAATAGTCTATTTGCAAACTTTGCAAGGGTAGATGTGAGTGTCTGTTCTCCAGCCTCGGTATTATATGACCAGAAGTTAATATATTGAGAAAAAAATCTACGTTCTAAAAACCTGAACGAGCCAACTTTATCAAAGTGAATGATACACCACAATGGTTCAAAGTCAACACTAACAAGGATTAGCAATATATTCAAATATTACAATGCATCAACGTCACAGGCACATAGAACTGATAAGTTTTCTCTGCAGTCATTTACCATTGGAAAGACCCACATTAAAGTTCATAACAAGATGTCAGATCAAAAATATATACCGGATAATCATATTTTAGGACTAGCAAAAGTTAGGTATAAATGCGAAAAGACCAGATCATCAGATGAGAGACTGAATAAAGATACAAATCAAGTTAAGCAGCAGAAAAGAAAAGCAACAAGTGCAGTTGTACAGGAACACAGGAATCTGAAACAATAGAATTAAGTTGAAGCAAATGCAACTGTATATGAACACAAATCAGAAACAATCTTCATCATAGAGTACATTTAAGTTTTCCAACCAGTATCACGTGATCATCTCATACAGCACAAGGGCTCATGGTTTATTCGCTGAGAAGAAATAAGACTGGATCAAAAGACTTTTTTCAACAATAACATTCAAGATGAAGAATGGTCCTGGTAAATTCTACATTTTTAATCTGAACAAACGTCATATCATCAGAATCAAGCATACAGGATGTACATATATTAACATTAAAATATATATACAAAATACATGTTTTTAATCTACGTGTTTGATCATTGTAGCATAGCTTTCATCTTGTACGTTTTGGGTAAACATCAAGCTTTACTTTCTACCCAGAGGACTGTCCAATGCTATCAAGTTTTTCTTGGAAAGATTTATAATTGAATCTGCTATTACTCGAGCACTAGACTTCATATAGCCACCTGAAACAACATTGAGTTAATATAAGGATAAATTATCATATTTGTCATTGAACAGAACAAAGTACAAGAAACTGTATCCAAATCACCTGAAGTAAGCATCAGAAGTGGTATATTTCTTTCTCTAGCAAATCTGAAAACCTTCTCATCTCTAGTCATCACTCCATCAGGACTGATCTGCATAAGTGCATAACAATATCTGCTTCAGAAACATTTTCCATTGTCCATGACTACCTCCTTTCCGGGCTAATTATAGATTACCCCGTGTAGTTCGACCTCTTTAGTATCTTGGTTCCTAAACTTGAAAATTTTATGTTGGAATCCTATAGTTATGAAAGTAAAACATTTAAACTCATTACCCTAATGTCGGTTTTACCAACGGAAGATACAGCACGTGAAGGAATGACACAAAAATGATAGGCAAAAAGATAGTTTTAACATCTCAATTCTGTTTTCTTTTGTTATATCATAATTAAAACTTCTTAATCGATTGTTGTGGTGGTGGCGGACGATGGGGCCACTGCGCCACGGACAAGGCAGCTCGCTCTCGACATCAGTAGGGACTGAGCCCCGAGGTCCTTGAGATGTTTCCCACATTGGTCTACTCTAAGGGGCTGAAGGTGGGGAAAGGGTCGCTCAAGTGTGTGGTGTGCTTCAATGAGTTTGAGGACAATGAGAAGCTCCGCTTCCTCCCTCATTGCAGCCATGTCTTCCACTTGGATTGCATTGACGCTTGGCTCGCCTCCCACGTAACTTGCCCCGTCTACTGCACCAACCTCGCCGAGCAAGCTGCCGATAATAGCCTCGATTTGCTACCTGTAGCCACTCCTATTATAGACGTGGCGGGTCTTCAGCCCAAAACCGCTACCCTGCCACAAGATCATGTTGTCATTGTCGTGGACCCACAACGGTGGCGACGGAAGAGGTGGAAGGAGGCAGCTACAGAATTGACGCAGATTGGAAGCCAAAGGAGAGTGGCTCGATCGCGATCCGGGCAATGATTGACGAAGCTCCCATGGTCTCATCCAACCAGACATTCCAAGGTCCGACCAGTGGAGGATGTCGATCGGTACACCCTCTACTTGTCGCTCTCCCTCCTCTTCCTCCTCCGGCACCGCTATGCATCTGCGTCGACACCACCCGGACCTCGGAATGTCCAATTGAATGAGACCACGGGAGCTTTGCCAGACGCCGCTCAAATCGCGATCGAGTTGCCTGCCTTCGGCTTCCAATCCACGCCAATTCCGTAGTTGCCTCCTTCCATTCCTCGGTCGCCGCCACTATGGGCCCACGACGATGGCGACATGATCCTGTGGTAGGGCAACAGTTTCAAGCTGAAGGCCCGTTGCACGGGTGGCTACGGTTAGTAGGTTGAGGTTGTCATCAACGGCTTGCTCGGTGAGGTTTAAGCGATAGACGGGGCAAGTTACATGGGAGGCGAGCCAGACATCAATACAATCTAAGTGGAAGACGTGGCTGCAACAAGGGGAGAGGCAAAGCTCCTCATCGACCTCAAACTCGTTGAGACACATTGCACACTCAAGCGCCCCCTTTCCCACCTTTAGCCCCTTAACCTTAGAGTACACCTGCGTATGAAACGTCTCAAGGAACTCGAGGCTCAGCCCCTACTGTCACCGAGAGCGGGCTGCACCACCAGCAGCACGACGACACCACTGTCCGCCACCACCACAACAATCGACTAAGTTTTAATCAGGGTATAACAAAAGAAAACATAATTGGGACGTTAAAATTATCTTTTTGTCCATCGTTTTTGTACAATTCCTGCACGTGCTATCACGTGTAGTATCTTTCATCGGTAAAACCGATGACGTTAAGGTAAATGACGTTAAATGTTTTACTTTCATAATTGTAGGGATTCCAACGTAAATTTTTTAAGTCCGGAAACCGGGATGCTAAAGAGGTTTAACTACAAGGGGTAATATGAAATTAGCCCCTTCTTTCCTCTTCCCTTCTTTTGTTGTATTTGCGATTTTTTGGTTCATCTTTCTATTTTCTAAAGCACAACACTCTCAAAAATTGCTTTTTAATCCTCCTCTATCCACTTGAACTGTAAACTTCCCCCAAAATGACAACTCAGCAGCATCTCTAAAGCATATCCTTCACCAAACTTGGATCAAGATTTACATGTTCCGAATAAAAAGAGAACTAAAAAGGAATTCTGCAAGTTCCGTCTGTACCAGATCATCACACAAATAGACAGACCATATAGTACCTTCAATCTGCCCAAAGGATCTCCGTCTAGGATATCAGTGCCAGCATTATATACCACCAACTCAGGATTGAAGTTATTTCTTGCAACCTACATGAATATTATGTTTAAGAAACCTGAAATGAAACATGAGATTCCAGAATTTGTTTTGCTTAACTACTGTTGGAAGAAGAATGTCAACATACTTTAAAATAAGTAGCATTTTGATACTATGCAGCTACAGAAGTTTAAATTAATGATTCTGGCAGTCTGACATTGATAGCATTGATATGGTTACTTGAGAAAAACGCTGCATGAGTAGCATTTGTTACATGCCATATAACCATGAAGTAATGTACCATCAGTGCAATCTTAAATGTTTCTTAAAATTTAAGATCAATTCATTTAGCCCAACTTAAATTTGTGCCAATGACATTTTCAACCTACATTGTTACGATTGATGAATATAATTTAGTCCATCAACTTAAATTTGTGACAATGACATCCTCAACCTAAGTTGTTACAATCAAAGTCCTATCCTCAATTGAGATACAGAATATTTCATGGCATCTGACATGTAGGAACAATCAGATTGTGGTGCAAGTGACAAAAATGTCCAATGTGTGAAGCTAGTCAGCCATTATACAAACTAGCATAGACAATCAACTTGTGCCAGATGATTTGACAACTGATATATTTCAGTCACTTCACATCAAATATTTTGACCATATAAACATTCACCCCAAACTGACTATACTTAGTATCAAAATTTTGCTCAAATAGTTCCTGACAGCAACCGGCCATGAACATCAATTGCAACGATTTTAGAAAAAGTTGATGATACAATCAATGGTTAGCAACAAATTTGAAATTAACATTTAAATAGTTCATCCATCTTGGTTTATGAAACCAGTTTCGCCATATCTTGAATGAATAGATACATCTCCTTATACAGAAGCTTTGTGAAGATCTCACAAGCAAGTTCCTAATTCCCATCCAAAATTTTTCATGCCTTCTTTAAAGTTCAATATTTTAGGCTCTTTTATATGACCATATTGATCCCAGGATTGGTTTACCATTTATGAAACATTACAGTTGTAGCTGCAAGTAAGATACCATGCCATGCCCTAACAGCCATCTCAATAGATTTGTGCAAAAGAACAATACCAAAGGACTCCTGTACTCGGTCAACATAAATCAATAACTATGCATGCAGAAGAGGCATATACCACCATATCACTCAAGTTGACCAGCAAATTTTTGATCAATTAACACTTCATGCAATTAATCTACCTTTACTCTTTTGTCATTCCATTTACACAATGAGCTTGTGAACAAATTTATGTCCAAGGAAGCCAAAGGTCACATTTTGAATGGAAAGTTATTGTTCTAGAAGATGGATGGTCAAAAAATAAAAGCTAGCAAGAGAAAAAATAAATTGGAACTAGGAAAAATAATTTTACTTATGAAGAAAGTTTCTGACCTATCATAACTAACTAATAGGTAGGACAAATATGTACTTGCTTCGAGGTTTATAGGGATCAATTAATATATAGATATGAAAGATTTGAGCAATTAACAAAGAAACACCATGATATTGATGACAAATATACAAAAACACTTACAGAAAATAATAGAAAAACAAGTCCACCTGCACTTTGTTTTTTATGTTTACCAATCCACTATTGGGAAGAAGAGTCATCCACAAGGTCTCTTCTTACATGAATCCATAAAGAATGACCAATTAAAGGGAAGTACCCGATATAGCCAGACTAGATTCCAGATGGTAAGAACAGAGTGACATGCGTCATGAGATGCAGTTGTATACACATGTAATACATGCTTGCGATTCTTTTAGGAACAACAGCAGATAGTGAAGGACACATTTAATAAAAATGATGGGAAGAAAGACAGTTGTAGGTTTTACCTCAAGCGCTTCATCCAGCTTATCTAGATATTCCTTTGTTTTGGTCCCACTCTACATACAAACAAAAGGACAAATATATTCAGGAATACTGAGAAGCAAAATGACAGTTTGTAGTGACTATGGAAAGCATCCAAGAAAACCTTCATAACTTACTGCTAACTCAACTTTCTGATCAATGTATCTCTTAGCCTCAAAGTCCTGTCAATGAACCAGATGGCTATAAATGGAAGATGTGGGCAGAAGCCCTAACATGTTTCTAATAAAGACATTATAGGTAATAGACATAGTAGGTAACGGGCACTACATAATTGCCAAGAAAATTAGCCAATTAAAAATACCATGGTAATCATTAGGCTGTTCCATTACTTATTTTTCTGCTTTTCACGAGTGTGTGGTGGTGGTAGGCAGGGAGATGCCACCAGAATATGACATGCTGGTAAAATTAGAGGGCAAAAATAAGATTTAAATGAAAGAAACAAAAAGAATCCCTCGATAGATTTCATAGACTCCCAAGTCTTTATATCCATGGAAATCTTCAAATTGGAAAGTTGAACAAATGCAGACCTACAAATGTATCTTGCATGAGAACCAGACCACTGGCTGAAAACCACATGTAGGCCAGCTGATCAACGTGTCAGATGTGTATTTGTCCCCAAATCCAAGGATAATAGTTGATCATGCAGTTAAAATACAATAAAGAAGAAATTGCAAAATGCTAAAAACTTGATATGTGTATTGTAAACAGTAAAACTCACAAAAGGATATATTCCAGCATTGTACATGTCCAGAATATAAACCCTTCCTGTAAGCAGAGAGAAAGTTAGCATTACTTATGGAAGGAAACAACAAAAATTGTCAGTGAAAAGCATGCACAATGGATGAGACAGCAAACTGTCATTAGAGAAGTCTATTTCATGGCCGTTCCCTTGGTGAGCATCAAGATCAATTATCATTACTCTGCATAGGTTCAAAAAAATTTAAAATATTCACCTTTTAGTTCTTTGCAGAAGTAGGTATTTGCAAGAGGGACTATATTAACAGTCTGAGAAACAAGTTCCCTACCTTGAAATATTCAAAAGAACAAAAGCAAACTGAATACAAAGTGAAATGTCAGCATACGCGCAAAATCCACCTCCATTTTCTGCTGAACAATGATGGAAACCACCACCAATATTGATGGCCCACCCTTGCTCTTTTGCAAGTTTAGCTGCCAGTATGGAACCTCCCACCTGAAAAATTGAAGATGAAAACCTCCCCCCTTTTGCATGTTGATGCAGTGAACAAGTGAACACTAACCTGCTTGCGAAATGGGTAAAGCACTTTATTCTGTACAAGGCAATTGGGAAGCAAAGAAACAGGAGGGACCTAGGATGACAAAATAATTAGAATATAGACATTGATCAAACCCCTAGCATGTGTTTATGAAAAATCCTCTTCTAAAAAGATATTGTCAGAGAAAGGAACAAAGATGTCTAATAGGATGCTCTCGAATATTTTGGGTGGTACTTGCTTAAGTATTTTTGAAGAAATATGAACAACATAGGTTGTTACATAATCACATAATATAGATTGCACAACAAGATCAATCGAAACAATATTCTCAAAAGAGATAAACAAAATAATGGTACAAGAACCATGCAACTAAAATAGTTAAAGATAAAAACACTTCATGCTTCAATATGTTCTAAACAAAAATTTTATGAAATAGCCACTGATAGATTCACATTAGTAACAATTTCAACTAACATACCGACTGGTATCCACTGGTCTGACCAAGGACTGATACTTGACCAGGTAGCTTGTTACCAATAATTATTCAGTTTCTTATATTTTCAATGATACTGGATGATACAGGTTGGTATGTCATCCAGGATACACCATAATGGTCCGATAATTCATTAAAGAAGTATCAACTGATATTTAAAACCTTGTGAGAAACTATTAAGATGTTACATCCACTCAAAATATCCATTTAATTACTTTTCAACATCCAATTTCTGCCCATATAAGGCTCATTACAAGAGTCGATAAAGATCCACAAAGTATGTACTTTATGCAAAGCCGAATGCACCATGCAGGTAATAAAGTGAATACAAAATAATGATTTATAGAATGATTTGAAAAACATCCTAAATCATGAAACTACCTAGTCTTGTTACTCAAAGTTCTGGTTCTATGGCTCCCAATAAAAAATATTTGTGTTCACATTATCTTGTACAGAGTTTAAATTATTTATGCCTGAAATATATGTGTGTGTCTGTGTGTGTGTGCGTGTGTGCATGTGCACGTGTGTATATGCATATGTATATATATTTAAAGAGGATGAAGAAGCATTACCTCAATAATAGTGGCAACATTTAAGCTGCTTTTGAGACTGCTCAAGTATGATTCTGAATGCACCTGATTGCAAAACATGTTATGTCAGGTACTAAATGATGGCACAACTAAATTTATATCTCATGCACGGCAGCACTTCTTACCACCAGTAAGTCATCTTTTGAGGCTTCTAGTGGTTCTACTGTTTGTTTCTTGTCTAAGAAACCTTCCTTAATTAAGAATTGGCAAATACGGCCCCACTTGGATGAATCAAATGGATGCCTGCATGACATAAATTAAGTTGATGATGATTCAAAAATGCCATCTATAATTTTTTTTTCTTTTTTTCTTGGAGAATACGAACCTCTCCATGGAGGACAAGAGGGTTCATTTTGTTCCACTCACATGTTAAAGACCCACATGACAATCTTGTAGTAGAATAAGTTGTTCCCAGTCAAGAACTAAAGCATCATTTCCCCATTCTTTAAGTGAGATGCGACAACAGGCCTTCAAGATGTGCCATCAATGTAACTTTTAAGCAGAGTAGAATAACCTTTTCTATCTCCTTCAATTTTCAGACTTCTTTAGCACATTAATGATCATGGCCATGAATATGTATGGTGTTCATTGTTCTTTAACCCAGTGTGAATATTTAAATATAGATTTACAAAATTCTATAGATATCACTTTCTTCAACCTGCAATAACCAAAGTTTCCACATGCCTATAAATCCTCTCTTTTTTTGTATACAATCAATCTGATTATAATATCATAATGATAGGTAGAAATTCGTGGAATTTTGATGTTCCGTATAGAACTCCCAAAGTGATAGAAATTTTCCAGAGTGCTTTATCTTCCCATTCGAAACTATTGCAAAATTGAATTTCTACACAAAATACTCTTCGTTTGTCTATCTTATTTCCACCTTACACTCCTAGGTTGGGTATGGAGCTGAAAATTTCTATTATGCACCCGACAGACGTAACTTGGAACCTGACGGCTGAAGTTGATAGCCTCTTGAAACCTCAATTCCCATAAATTGGTGATACCCCTTACTCCCAATAAAGATCAAACCCTAATTAACATGACACAGAAATGCGATCGCAGAAAAAGATGGAACAAACAAGAAAACATCAAATAACTAAAAGAACAAGAAAATCAGGACTTGCTTACAGTTTCTCGATTCCAAAAAACGCGATGTCGTAGGATGACGAGTAGATCACAGGCACCTAAGATCCGTTCCAGTTCTCGTCACATAAATCGGAGATGAAAGATAGAAGAGTAGCGAAGAGAAGAGAGGGACCGAAGGACGGCGACCTTGGAGGGCAGAACGTCGAAGTAGAGATTGCTGGAGAGGATCCGATCCCTGCGGATGGCATCCGCGGGTCCCGTCGGGGCGGCTTCTGGGGAGGAGGAGGAGGCTGCCATGGCTGATGCGGGAGTAAACGACCGGACGAACCAAAGCGGTGAGATCTGTGAGAGAGAGAGAGAGAGAGAGAGAGAGAGAGAGAGAGAGAGAAGGGGGGTGGGAGGAGGAGGTTTCTAGTGGTCTTACCGGAGAATATTTGTATACGATGGCCGGAAGTAGCAATGACGCGAAGTGACTCGAAGGCGAGACAGCGACGAGACGTGGCCAGTGCTGATACAGGCGCGCCGCTCGCTGCCATCGTACGCGTGCTTCAACGGGTAGGGGCATAACGATCTCTCGGCGGATGCTGAGTTCACTTGTCTGAGTTCGGACCACATTGCGGGTCGGATTCTTTTGATATCCGACCCACTTCAACGCGGTAAATCGATTTCGAATTCAAGTTGAATTTTTAGTACTCAAGTAGTTTGTTGGGTTTGGATTGAGTGAAATTTATGAATATTTTATCCATTATTTATCATATATTGATCAATCATATTCAAGCCAAAGTGGATGGAGTGAAGTTCTCATATATGGATATAATCATTTTAAATTCTATTTAATTTTTTTTATTTAGATTTGAAAGGTTTCAAGAGTAGCAGCAAATATTCAAGCCAAATTCAAATAACTAAATAATTAATTGGATTCGGATTTGAGCCAAACAGCTATATGTAATGCCGTGATAAGAATACAATTTATATTATCCAGATGAAAATATTAAAATAAATATATAATTAAAAAGATAAAAAAAATTATTTATAAATAATTAAGTATCATTTTAATAAAATATAAAATAAGAAAAAAATATTTAAAATAGTACGAACATCTATTTAAGAGAAAAATATAAAATGATTAATATTCATGATAAAAAACAATAAAAAAATATTTAAAATATTAATACAAATTATAAATAAAAATTTAAAATTTACATATCTTAATGATAATAAAAGATCCATATAATCAATACAAAATAATTAGAATTTATAGCTTTTTATTCTTGTTGTTGTTGTTAGATTTAACCAGACAACACCTACAAGTACTTATTTGAGTTATTGTAGAAGGGTCATCACAATCTACAAGCAAAATCTTCAAAATCACCAAAAACTAATTTGGCCAAATACAATTTTGAAGTATGATGTCTTAATTAACATGCAAATAGTTGCAGCTACGTATATAAAAAGTAAATGCAATAATAATAAAAGGGATAGGCAAGGAAAAAAAGAGGCCTTGGAAGAATCAATCTAAACAACTTTTGGTCTCAATTATCTCAAAAGTATGCACAATGGCATGGTTTAAGACAGCTGAATCAAATGTTCATAATCCTGCAAATCTCATATCAAGCTGCATATAATTTTGTAAGACATGCTGATAATTTCATTAACCCTCATTTGTCTCTAGATTCTCCATAACCAACTTTAATTTCATTTTCCTAGTGCTGGTTGACCTCTAAGAAGCTAAATAGGAGAAAATTCTCAAATGGATTACCATAAGAAACTAATAAAATCTCAGCATTCTTTTTGGTTTTAAGATTGCTTGTCACCTCTTTAGCATTTACTCTTTAAACTTAAAAATTTTAAAATTTATAATAGAATCCATGTAGTTATAGTTACGAAAGTAAATCATCTAACTCCATTTCCTGTAACATCATTGATTTTTTCATCGAAAGCACGAAAACGATAAGCAAAAAGATAATTTCAACATCCAGTTATGTTTCCAATTGTGGTGGACGACGACGTCGTTGAAGGGCCGTGGGTGGCTATTGTGGATGAGCGACGACAAAAAATGAGACAAAGGGAGAGGAGGAAGAGAACAACACAGATGTTGATACTCTTCATCTATGTTAACGCCGCTTAGTAATTCCATCGATGCCAACGCAGATACAAACTAACGAAAGAACCGCTCGACATCTGCATCAACACCGACACAGATGTAAAGTGTCGCTCAACATTTGCATTAACGCTTAGCATCTGCATCAGCATCGACACAGATGCAAAGCGACGCTGACACAATTGCCAAGCGACGCTAATGCAGATGTTGAAGCGACCTTTTCGTTGCTCTACATCTACAAAGGCACCAACGCAGTTGTCAAGCGACGCCCAAAGTGTCGACATCTACATCGTCCTTTTCCTCCTCATCCACAACAGTCATCTGCAGCCCTTAGCGACGCCACCATCCGCCACCACCAAAAACGTAACTATAAGGTTGAAATTACCTTTTTACCTATTGTTTTCATGCTTTCGTCAATAAAATCAACAGTGTTAGAATAAATGAAACTAGATGCTTCACTTTTATAATTATATGGATTTCAATGTAAATTTTTAAAGCTTAGGAACGGAAATACTAAAGAGGTCTAACCGCAAGGGATAATCTGTAATTAATCCTCTTAGAAGAAGTCTAAATTTGGCATGTTCTATGGACTAACAACTTTGATGCCACAAAGTCATCTTGCAGCCTAAATATTGACATAGAAGCAGACTTTGATTCTAAAACTCAGATTCCCTAATTGATAAACATTTGTTCTAGAACTGAGATACTTCACATCAAAAAATAATGAGGATGGCTTATATTTATGAACCTAGTTGCTTAGTACAATTAGTTAACCTTAAGCATTTGCAGTCATGTCATTAGATCCATTCAAATGAGTTTTTCAAAAGAAAACACAACACTTGGAGTTATTTCGACTCTTACAATATAAATGCAGGTAGGTTTAGCCAGGAATGGTCAAACTTAAAATTTTCAGTAAAAAAATTTACAAAAGAAATCATATGCATTGTTCATTTAGGACAGCACTAGTAAAATAGATTCAAAATTACTGAAAAAGCATCCAACTTGGTTTTGAAGAATGTTATTGCAAATATTGTTATATGCAAAAGAAATTAATACACTTCTAATTCATTAAGGAAATGGAGGTCCTCACAGCTTGAAGCAGTAAGATATGCAACAACAAAACTAGCCCAAAGCAAGGACATAAATGTTTCTACAGCAGAACAGAAGACAAAGATATATTTGACCAGATATCATAAACGCCTGGGAGTTAGAGAGGCTACCAGCCATTATTAACAACTGATTTTTCAAGTTGGTTCTACAAGGATTTTTCAGAACATATCTCCCCAGCTTTTCTCCATGTGTAATCTGTCTCTCAGTTTTATCTCTTCGGATCTGTCTAACAAGGAAAACTTTGCCATCTCCTCAAAACCATAAACACAACTAAGCAATAGATATCGATTCTTTTCCTGCATCCACCCCTACACCTGTAACCCATACAGATGGACGAAAACTGTAAGTCAATGATTTGCATGATGCGCTGTTATTGTTAAGGTCTAGTTCCATGCTTCCTCAAAAGAAGTATTTTCATAAAACAGACCATGCTGTTAAAGCTAGCCCACCATCATATCCGTTATTTTGACAAGGAAAGATCTTTCAATGAACATTCTTATACTACTATTGCACTGACTTGGATTAGAAGACATCCAATTCAAGTACCCACCTGCCATATGATGCATCCATTGCAAGTTGAAATGAAGTGGAATTCTTTATCAAGACCAAAAGGGGGAAAAAAAAGAAACATCACACACAACTTCACTCCCTAAACAAAAAAGGGTATCATCAGACTCATGTTTTTCACAAGGCATCAGCATACTTTACAAGGTTGCTACTGCAATATAAGTTGATACATTAATACAACTTTTACCAGAAAAACAACAACATAGGTTATTTGGTACTTAGCGCAAGAATTCCATTGTATCTTCACCAAAGTATTAATGCCGTCTAAAACACACTTCACACTCCAAGATCAACAGGCTGTCACTCATATGAACTTGAAAATGACCTAAACGTGCCATTTTGTTTCTACATCAGAAGTGAAATCTCTCTTCAAATGATGGCCAGGTCATGTACACTCTATATGATGGTCGACTTCCAAGAATTAAGTGCCGAGGTGACCGCACAAACTTTGTCAATTCCAAAGTTAAGCATTGTTATATTAAATATCATTATTAAGTAAATGATATGCATGCTTCAAAGTTGAAGATATTGATGTTGACCAGAAATATCAAGGTCTCCATGAGGTTATCAACCAAGAATTCTTTACAGAATTGACTAAAATGGATTTTTTATGTGGATTAATTGGCAAGTGGACTATAGCATGTCATGGCTTGGATGGCCTATTTATCTAAACATGTTTCATATAACGAGAAATTTAGATATATGGGGACAACACTATCATCGTGATCAAGGGATCATCTTCAGTGTGATGGATCAAATATATGATAGAACATCTAATCCTACGATTCGTAACTCAGTAGTGGGAAACAAATCAAATTAAAAAGCGTCAACATATGTAAAACCCTTGGGAAAGAGAAAAAAGAAACGGGCGAGATGAGCATCGGGTACCTTGAGGATCCACCGCCGACGGAAGGACAGCAGAGTTGGAGGGCGGTTCCTCCTCGCCGTAGATGGCGCGGAGTCGGGAAAGGGGGATGAATGGTTGCTTTGGGGAGGAGGTCGGGTCGGCGGCGGCGGCGAGGGCGAAGAGGTCCTGGCGACAGGACCACATGGAGGAGTACAGGGAGGAGATGTCGGCGCGGAGGGAAGACTTTTCGGCCTCGAGGGCATCGATCTCCCGCTCTTGCACGGAGGATCGGACGGCCAAGGTCACAAAGGTGCCGAGCAGCAGGCCGGTGACCACGTTCTCTTTCTTCTTTGCCACCGACAGCAGCCACCGCAACGCTTCCATCCTGCAACGTCTCTGCTCTCTGGGTCGCTCGCTGTGGCCGCCGCTGCCCCTCCGTCTCCTCCGGTTTCTTATGTTTTAGTTTCCGCAGCGGCAGCAGCAGGCCTTCGGGCTCTGTGCCCCTGCTGCTGTGGCCCAACAGCGGAAGGGTTATCTAGACCTCTTAACCGTCTCGGTTTCTAATTAAAAAAATTATATTAAAATAGCTATAATTATAAGAAATAAATAAAAAAATTTAATCTTGTTTATCGTAACGTTATCGATTTTATCATACAGCATATATAGAGATAATAGATAAAAAAAAATATTTTTAATATCTCAGTTATATTTTTTTTATTCTTAATGGTGATAGTGGATCGTGGCACCGCTAGAGTCATAAGTGACTGTTGTGGTTGTTATCGATGAGAATGATGATGAGTGGAATCCTGAAGGTGGAGTTGAGGGACTTCTATAATTTCTTACAGGAAGAGCGACGATAAAAGATAAGGAAGGAGGGGGAGGATGAGGAGGAAAATAAGGAAGAGCGACGATAAAAGATTAGGCAAAGGGAGAGAAGGCGAAAGAAATACAAATGTCAATGCGCTTCATTTACATCGATGTTGCTTGGCATATATGTCAACACCGACACAAATGCAAAACACATGAAAGAGAATGAAAGATGTGAGATCGAGAAAGAAGGGAAGAAAGGGGAGAAGGAGGAAGATGAGAGAGAGCAACAAGAGGTGAGACATGAGAGAGTTGAAGAAAAGGATGACACAAATATCAATGCTTTGCATCTTCATCTGCGTTGCCGTCAATATAGATGTCGAGCAACTCTTTTGTCACTCTACATCTACGTTAATACCGACGAAGATGTTGAGCGGCGCTGACGCAAATGTAAAGTGTCAGCATTTACATCATTCTTTTCCTCCTCTCCATTTGGCTCACTTATGTTATCGCTCTTTCTCCTCTTCCTCCCCTAGCAATAAACCATAGAAATCTCTAATGCCACCTCGAAGACTCTACCCAACCCATTTCTAAAGATATCCCCATATTATTCTCACCAACCACTACATTCTCATGACCCAACGACATTATTGTCCACGACCACTACTAACAAAAACGAAAATGTAATTCAAACGTTGAAATTATATATTTGCCTATCATTTTTATGTCATTTCTGCATATTTTGTCGCATCTTCGATCGACAAAACCAATAATGTTAGATAAATATGATTAATTATTTTATTTTTATAATCATAGGGATTTCTTTTAAGTTTAGAGATTGGGATATTATAAAAAGTCTAATTATGAACTTAAATCACAAATGTCAAATAATGTTGACCGATATGTCTAATCGATGTTTACTTTCTCTCCTATTACCGTATGATTAGAGGTGACGATTTTATATTGAACCCGTATAAGCAGGTCTCGGAGCTTTGTGCGGCTGCTGGTGAGGCCCAATAGCGGAACGCACCAAACTCAAAGCGTGGATATCAAATAATGTTGACCCATATATCCACAAAACAATGTTTACTTCCTCTCCGATTACATTATGACTAGAGGTGACAATGACCATATTACCACTGTATCATCAAATCCGACCCCATTCGATCTAATCTAACCAAATCTGATCACTTTTGACCGAGAAAGTTCGAATTTTAATTTTCAGAAACTGCATCATCAAAACATATCAGAACATAATGAAATTATTAATCCGACCAAAATCCGCGACATTGCCAAATCATCTAATTGCACAGACATGATCAATTATCTTGTTCAAGAAAATAGCAATATTACCACATCTGGGCTTAGACAAAACATAATTTTCCTCATCAAAAAATGCAAGCATACACACCCCTCTGGTCCATAGACATCGAACTACAGAAACAATATGTCATGTTGGGACAATACCATACAATAAAGAACACAAAACTTCATTCCGCCACCCTGATTCTCAAAGACATCAGGGTATAAGAACTGACCATTCCGAGGACTCCACGCAGCTTCTCACTTTAAGAAAGATAAAAAAAAATGGCAGGAAGTAAACCAGATCATTCATTCCAACAACTCCACCACTACTACACCGCAGAAAATGCTCCATCCATTGTAAACATGTTACTGTTGTTTGCACTCAGCTGGTCGTTGGGCTTGCTCCCCTCCACTCTTCTGCATTTCCAGACCATAAATAAATTTGAGTATTAATCAAGCTAAAGCACCTTCTAATGAAGGTTAACATCAATATTAAAATGGGACAAGTCAATGCTGCACCTTCTGCCCTGTTGCCGACTGTTTGGAGGACAGAGAAAAGAAAGACACTTGTCAGTTTCAATTATTCCCAAAGTAAAAATCTTGTAGACAACAAACAATTTCTCGAGGAGATTGTGAGATATACCTTCTTGGTCTTAGTTTGGTCTTCTTCATCCTCATCCTCGTCCTCATCATCATCCTCTTCCTCTTCCTCTTCCTCTTCTTCATCATCCTCATCTTCATCCTCTATTTCAAGTTCATCACCTTCGACAGCCTCCCCCGTGAACCATGAAACTGCATGAGGGATTATCTTGTCTTTAATTGTGGACCTGCAAGTCAACAATCACCGTAAATCAATTTGGTACCAGCCATAACTGGACAACAGATTTGTAAAAAGGATAATCCAAAATTACTGATGCAGGCCAAGCATTATAAGAAGTCGTAAACAAATAAGGAACAAATGGATATTGCTCAAGTTATTCCTAAATAACCCTGAAACCATTGCTTTCTTGAATAATCAACAATGCTCGCTTAAGCTGTTTATCTATATTTATCACAAGGCAAAGGTCCAGTAGACAGACAAAGCGAACAAAAGAAAGGCCTTACCCAATATCATAATCCACTTCCATCTGACCCTGCAATTCCTCAGCCTGTCAAAAGAATGATAATGAAATTAGATGCGCTTTTACCCAATTGGCTTTTTTTCTCTGGCAAATTTTTCTGGTGATCATAACTTACAGTCTCTTCATCAATATCTGCATCATCATCAGGTACTTGTGGAGGCTTGAAAAAGTTAAAAAAGCTCTCACAGTCCTCCGTTTTTGTAATGGGCTTGGCATTTTTTGAACCCTTCTTGGGCTTCTTTTTTAGGATCTTCTGAGTCAAGCACTTCCCTGGATACCACTCAATATCCGTCCTACATCGAAAGCCAACAATTTGTTAAAAATCACTTGTAACCAGTCTTGATATGATACGTGAATATCACCAACGTAGAAAAACAATTTTACCCAATTGCTTTCTCTAAGATTGGTTCATCCTCATCAATCATGTGGTATGTTTTTGTCAGAACAGCATTCTTGAAAAAAGGATTAGGATTGAAGAAAAACTCAAGTTTAAAACCCTTAGGATCCTCAATTCTGCACCACTTTATATCCTTTAGATACTTAAGAGCTTCTTCATCACGTTCTTGAATCTAGATGAACCAAAAAATAATGTACCTGTCAACATCATAAAGAAAACAAAGCAATAGGATAGTCATTTAAAAGTTGGATACCTCCTCAGTTAGCACTTCATTTGCTTTCATAGCAGTGAGCCAAAAGCCAGGCACGCCTTTTTCTGTGGCATAGATGTATACAATAAGCATAAAAAAATACAAACGAACTAGAAAAAACAACATTCAACATCTTCGGTAAGATAAAAGACCTTCACTAGCTTTATCCTCAGAACCGGTTTCCTCTGGAGATTCATCTTTGACACCTTCAACTTCGACTACACCATTTACAATCTCATATCTCTGTTTAGTCCATATGGAGAAAGTGTCACAGGAATGGCCAAGACTAACAACATTTTGCAGTAGACTTCGTAAAAGAACCACAAGATTGAACAATGGTGGAAAAATCATTTAAGCATTGGTCCTAGGAGCTTATATCTGGAATTAGCAAATCATACAAAATCAATAGATGCTGAAAGTATACCTTTGTATATAATGGCTCATAAAGCTTCTGGTATTTAGCTTCAAGTGCAGCCCTCTCCTCAAAAAATTTTGCCTCAAGCTCATCATGTTGGCTCTACAAAAAAAGAGTTATTACATCAGGCATATCTGTACACCATAATGCTCTTAGCATCAACTGGAAAAAGCCACACCCAATCAAAATCTGGCAGGAATTTGATCAATCCTAATGGTCTCAACAAGTTTTGTTTGATACTAAGCCAACCCCAGCTGACTTCATTCACTAAAAAAAATATACAGCAATTTGATAAATTTTAGTTTAAAGCAATTTTAAGTCCTACAGCCAGGACCTGATCCTTATCCAGCAAAATGTTAATATCAGCTTGCACCAGAAAAACTTAAATACTGAAGTATATCACACAAATAATGCAGGAAATACAGGAACCAAGTTCTACAAAATGAAAATTAGATACAGGAAAAGTTACTTGAAAATGACATATAGGTGGACAAATATACTGATTAGATCAAGGTATAGATAGACAAGGTCAACAAGTTGCTTTGCATCTAAACTGGCAAACACATTCAATACAATAAAACAACAGTAAGTATTGAGAGTCAAGCATATACCTCTTCAATTTTGATATTTTAAAGGAAGCAACACTATGTTATGGCAACTTTATATTCACAAAAAAAAAAATCATAATATTGACCAAATACCACTTAGTGACAAATAATCAGCAGAAGATAAAGTTTATAATCTGAACGAGTCATGTACGGAAATGGAAATCCTTGTATACAGGGAACATGAGGAAAAGAGTCAACAATAGTGCAGTGCAACTAAGAAACATAGTTCACAACATTACCCAATTTAGATACAACAACTTGCACATTTAATTATTACCGAAGACTGATACACTTTTGGATAAGTTCTCAGCCTTAAAGACCGATCTGATCTTGACTGAACTGACTTTGACAATAAGATAGCTAGAATAATCAAACTTGACCAAAGTTGGCCAATCTTAGAATATACTAGCTGGTTTAACAGTCCATAAGAAGGGGAAACAAAAAAAAAGGAGGGGATGAGCAAGAGAGTCAAGTTCAGTCATGCAACTAAGATGGAAGCCGAGATGGAAGACAGGAAACATGCAACTAAGATATGAAATAGAATATGAGATGATATTACAGGTACATTCGCTATTTGCGGCAATTGTTGCCATTAGTTGTCTCGCACAATTTGTTGCAATATTTGTTGTCTATCGTCATGTAGAACAGAAAGGAGAGAATGTAGGAAGAGAAATAAAAATAAAAATATATCACCTTCTGGAGGATAAAAGGATGCTTTCTCAAAGAATGATAATGTCATAGAAGGCATAATCAATTCAAAAGTGGGATATCTATGAAAAAAAAGCGTATGTGGAGTATAAAAAATCAGGAAATAGGACAAGAAAATCCATCAAACAAGCCTCCATGCCGTCGAAAGGATAATAAATTTGCCTCTCGCTGTGCAATGCTGGATAATAAATAAAAATATATCACCTTCTGGAGGATAAAAGGATGCTTTCTCAAAGAATGATAATGTCATAGAAGGCATAATCAATTCAAAAGTGGGATATCTATGAAAAAAAAGCGTATGTGGAGTATAAAAAATCAGGAAATAGGACAAGAAAATCCATCAAACAAGCCTCCATGCCCTCGAAAGGATAATAAATTTGCCTCTCGCTGAGCAATGCTGGGGTATCAATGGCCCTAATTATCAAAGACGACACAGAACATATAAGCATGACCTATCATGTCCACTTTATTTAGCGCGTCAGGATTTTTTTCGGTGACATATATCTTGAAGAAGGAAATAGGCATTCGAATATGTAACGAAAATTAATACAGAGAAGAGGATGTAAAGAATTATAATTCCCGACAAGAACCAACCAAGTTTTAAAATAAGATGTACACAGAAGAACAACATAAAACGCAAGAAAGCATTCGATTCGTCAAGATAAAACGAAGAACAAGGGGTACAATAACAAGACACACCTGGACCTCTCTCAACACCTCGACGCGCTTCCTGACCGCCGGGCTGAGCGTCTCCAAGACATCCGTATGCTTCCCTGCCAGACTCTGGAGCTTGTTCTGTGGCACAACAGATCACCCATGAAAACAAGTCAAACAAAAAACAAAAGGGAGACCCCTCAAGGGAATTCTTCCACGAAGGCAAACACACAGAGGAAGGCCCATAATTGCACCTTCAAAGCATCGACAAGACCAGCTCGATCCTCCGCACTCAGAGCTGCACATAGATAACGCGCCGGCGTAAGACAAGCAGAAACAGAAGAACACAAATAGAGCGAAAGACACCGAGCAGAAGTAAAATGGGTTTGGGGGCAAAGGGGGGACCGGAACCGAGATCGGCGAGGTTGAGGCTGTCCTGTTGCTTATCGCTGCTCATTGTCGCCCTCCGCTGCCGCCGCCTCCGCCTCTTCTTCTCCTCCTCCTCCTCCTTAATGGAAATGAGAAGCGAGCTGCGTGGAAAACCCTAGGGCGGGGGTTAAGTGGCGCACAGCGAATCGAGAGGAATGAGTCGATGCGGTGCGGTGGATATTTATAGCGTCGATTTTACACGGCCCTTCCAATCTAATCAATCGAGCGAATACTTTCTCCACAAGATCATGGTTACCCTATTTCCTACACGCTTTTTTATTGCCGTATCAGTAAGGACTCGTGGAACCCACACCAATAAAAATCCGGTATATCTGCTAGGTAGATAGACTGAGCAACTATATATTTACGGGCTTAATTTTTAGAATTCCTTTATTAATCAATTAAAAAAATCGAGCCAATTCCACACGTACATTATCTACCCTCACCGTCTACGTACTATTGAGTATTTCATCCGGGCCCCACATTAGAGGTCCATATCCCAATCAGAAGAAGGTATCTCCTGGGTACGAGTGTCAGAATTTGCAGGAACTAAGCCGCGTGGTTTCATTGTTGTGCGGTCTGGCAAAGCGAGCAGTCTATTATTCCATATATTCCACTTTAAATGCTTTTATTGTCATTAAATACTTTGTATTGTGATATATTATCGCAATATATTATGTTGGAATACAACCAACATTAGCTAAAAGCTAATAAATATAAATAGTTTAATAATGTTGTCAGCATTTTTTCCGTTTAATGGCATATAATTCTTTGATGGGGTGTACAAAACCATACACATCTACAAGCAATTGAATCAATTCAATGAACTAAAAGTAAGTCAGGAATCATAACATTCATATGAACTCAGCATATGAGATTCCATACATTTTCTTCTTTGGCCATATCTTTTAGCATGCAATATTTCTCGTATGTGCCAAAACACAAACATTTTCTGTCTTAGAATTCCTTGTTATAAAAATTCAATCAAAATTAGAGCTCGAGACACACTTCTATTGAGGAGAAAGAAAGGTGGAGAAGAACATTAATCAGGAGTGATTGGCATCCAAATGGTTCATGTTTGTGATTGGTTATCAATTCCAATGCATTCATTCATGCATCCACAACAAACAGTGCATCTGTTGAAATTTAAATCTAAACTCCACAATAAATGTTTTTTTTATTATATGCTAAGTGTGTTTATAGAATGGGGAAATTTCATATAAACCTTTAAAATATATAAATTATCATGAATACCATATAAAGCTGCAAACAATCACACAAATTTTTTTTCTTTTTCATATGTGATATTATTCCATATGGTACTCATAGAAGTTGCCAAATTCAAAAGATATTTGTAATAACTTCAAAGGATACCTTAAAAGAGAGTTATAAGTTCTTAGATTTTTTAGTTTTTCTTAGATTTGTTGAAAATTTTGAACTTCTCGCTCGTATACAAAAAAAAAAAGAAAAAAAAAAGGGAATTAAGAGCCACATATTTCAAATCCTTGAAAGGGAATTAAGAGCCCTCTAAATCTTCATTTGTTTCTTCGTTATGATTGTTAGTTTGGCAAGTCCCATAGTTCCACGTCGGGAAAATCAGACTTGTCGTCTCGTCTCGGAACTATAAATAAGGGTCTGGGCTTTGAAGTCAGATACACCACAAGAGGTACCATAGGCAGCACAAGAGGCACCACAAGAAAACCTGCTTACGGTTTGGGTTTTTCTTGTTTAGTAAGATGAAGGTGTTTTATGGCTTAGGAATATCTTCCTAAGGCATTTGTAAGTGTCCCTCTTTTGCAGTAGTAATTTGCTCCTCTTTCTTCCGTGGATGTAGGTCAAAGTCAATTGACCGAACCACGTATATCTGGTGTTCTGGTGTTTTGTTTGTTCTTGTTGCTTTTATTCTTTCCGCTTTATTGTCTTTGTTGTGTTACCAAAATTATCCTCTGGTAAATATCCTGGGGCTAGCTCTAACAAACTGGTATCAGAGCCTGGTTCTGGGATCTTTTGGCAACAATGACGATATCAAAGATCGTTGTCGAGAAATTCGACAGAAATGTCAACTTCGGCATGTGGCAACTTAAGATGGAGGCCATTCTGGTTCAAGACGGAGTTGATTTGGCACTACAGGAGGCTGAGAACATTCCAAACGGTACGTCAAAGGAAGATCTTGCGGGTATGGATAAGAAGGCCCGATCCAGCATCATTCTAAATCTCTCTGATGAGGTTTTACGGGAGGTAGCTACGGAGACTACGGCTAAGAGCATGTGGGACAAGCTTAAAGCTTTGTACATGAAGAGGACAGTGGAAAATCGTCGCTACTTGAAGCAGAGACTGTATATGCTTCGGATGATCGAAGGTACATCTATACTCTCGCATCTTGATAAGTTTGATTCTTTAGTTATGGATTTGGAGAATATAGATGCAAAAATTGATGATGAGGATAAGGCTTTGTTACTTTTGTGTTCTCTTCCCCAATCTTTTAAGCATTTCCGTGATACTTTGATTTATGGAAAAGAAACAGTTTTGTATCAAGAAATTAAATCTGCACTGAAATCAAAGGAGCAGATAGATAAGAATATCACTGGGGAAAGTAGAGAGAATCAGGCTGAGGGTCTGGGTCTGGTTGTTAGGGGGAGAATGGATAAAAGAGAATTTGACAGTAGTAGATCTAAATCTAGATCTAAATCCAGACATAGAAATTTGGAATGCAGATATTGTCATAAAATGGGGCACATTAAATCTGATTGCTTTAAGTTGAAAAATAAATTAAAGCAAAAGGAAAAATTTGTTGAGAAAACTATTGAATCCGCTGAAGCTAGTGTAGCATCTAATGAGAATGTTGGAAATATTTTCTCTGCTATTGATGACAGGATGAGGTCTAAAAATGAATGAATTTTAGATTCAGGTTGTTCTTATCACATGTGTCCCAATAGGGATTTGTTTTCCACATATGAATCTTGTAATGGTGGAATTATTTTGATGGGCAATAATGCCGCATGTGATGTTATTGGTAGAGGAACAATTCGAATTAAAATGCATGATGGTATTGTGAGGACGCTCACTAATGTTAGACATGTTCCTGATTTGAAAAAGAATCTCATCTCTTTAGGCACCCTATAGGCCATTGGGTGTAAATACACAGCTGAAGGTGGAGTTATGAAAGTTTCTAGAAGTGCCCTTATTGTTATGAAAGCTTGTAGGTCTGGTAGCTTGTATATTCTGCAGGGAACTACTGTTACAGGTTCAGTTGCAGTTTCGTCATCATCATTGTCTGATTCTGACATTACCAAATTATGGCATATGCGTTTGGGTCATATGAGCGAAAAAGGTTTGAGCATATTGAGCAAAAGGGGTCTACTTTGCGGACAGAGTACTGGGCCACTTGATTTTTGTAAACACTGCATTTTTGGAAAGCAGAAAAGAGTAAGCTTCACTTCTCCGGCAGTTTACAAAACGAAAGGTACTCTTGACTATATTCATTCAGACCTTTGGGGTCCAGCTCAAGTTCAGTCTAAGGGTGGTGCCAGGTATATGTTGACTTTCATTGATGATTATTCCAGGAAAGTTTGGGTTTATTTTCTGAAGCATAAAAATGATGTTTTTCTAACCTTTAAACAATGGAAGGCTTTGATTGAGAAGCAAACATGTAAACAGATTAAGCGGCTTCGAACAGATAATGGCATGGAATTTTATGAAGGTGATTTTGAAGAATTCTGCAAAAATGAATGAATCGTTCGGCATCGCACTGTTAGGATGACGCCTCAGCAAAATGGTGTGGCCGAACGTATGAACAGAACACTTTTAGAGAGAGCAAGGTGTATGATCTCAAATGCAGGGTTGACAAAGGACTTTTGGGCAGAGGCAATTAATTTGGCCTGTTACGTTGTCAACCGCGCTCCTTCTGCAGCACTTAACTTTAAAACTCCAGAGGAAGTTTGGTCAGGTACTCCTGCTGATTACTCTGATTTTAAAATTTTTGGGTGTCCAGCATACATGCATGTAAATGAAGAAAAATTAGAGCCTCGGGCTAAAAAGTGCATTTTCCTTGGGTATGCTTCTGGGGTGAAAGGATACAGATTATGGTGTTCTGATCCCAAATCCCCAAAATTTATAATCAGTAGAGATGTTACTTTTGATGAATTATCTATGCTATCTTCTAAAGAGGAATCTACTAGTTGTACAAATGATAGTGCGCAGAAGCAGGTGGAGCTTGAGATTGGTAGTTCAGATTCTTTTAAGTTGAACTCTTCTACTCAAAGAATGCTCGTAGATGGTCCCGAGTCTACTGATGCAGATGATCCAGAGGAAGAGCAATATTCCATAGCCAAGGATAGACCACGGAGAAATATTCGACCACCACAAAGATATGCAAATTTGGTTGCATATGCTTTGTCTGTTGCAGAAGAGACAAGTGAAGTTGGTGAGCCTACTTTTTACTCATGCAGTTTCTTGTGATAATTCCGCTAAGTGGTTGATTGCGATGAATGAAGAAATTGAGTCTCTCCATCGGAATAGAACTTGGGATCTTGTGAAGCCGCCTTCGGGTAAGAAAATTGTTGGATGCAAATGAGATACCATTGCTGAGGGAAAGGTCCTTGTTCAGAAAATTCATACGAAGAACAATCCAGCTGATATACTTACGAAGCCTCTTCCGGTTTACAAGTTCAAGCAGTGCTTGGACTTGGTTGGTGTTAATTGTTGATGATTGCGCGTTGGGGCTTTTATGAAGAAAGTGGAGCAAGTTTTGTTGGGACATGCCAAGGTGGAGATTTGTTAGTTTGGCAAGTCCCATAGTCCCACATCGGGAAAATCAGACTTGTCGTCTCGTTTGGGAACTATAAATAAGGGCCTGGGCTTTGAAGTCAGATACATCACAAGAGGTACCACAGGCAGCACAAGAGGCACTACAAGAAAACCTGCTTACGGTTTGGGTTTTTCTTGTTTAGTAAGATGAAGGTGTTTTATGGCCTAGGAACATCTTCCTAAGGTATTTGTAAGTGTCCCTCTTTTGCAGTAGTAATTTGCTCCTCTTTCTTCCGTGGATGTAGGTCAAAGTCAATTGACCGAACCACGTATATCTGGTGTTCTGGTGTTTTGTTTGTTCTTGTTGCTTTTAATCTTTCCGCTTTATTGTCTTTGTTGTGTTGCCAAAATTATCCTTCGATAAATATCTTGGGGCTAGCTCTAACAATGATAGTATGGACGAATCTTATATTCGTGATACTTAATTATTAATATTTTTGTAATAAAAAAGTAATACATAAATACTCATTAATGCTTCTTATGTTTTTTTATGAGAATACTACTATTTTCTAATTTTATCATCTGGATTTTATTAAGCTTATTTTGTACATTGAATTTTTCTTGTCATACTCATAATTAATGATTCATCAAGTTTGGCATCGCAGGAATGGATAAGGGAAGTGCATGTCAATGGTTAATATTCTGATCCTTAAAATATGCTGGAAATAATATTAAATAAAACTTGTAATTGATCTCATGAATAAAACATCGTTTATTGCTTCAGTAATAATTAATCATCGATAACCAAATTAATTTACAATTATTCAGTAAGTTTTATTGAAATAACTGTAGAATTTTGCTTTTTTATATCTTTGATAATCTTTTGTGTCTAATAGAAATTTTTTGTTCTTCCAAAATTATTCATGAATCTTGATTCCTTGACATATGAAATCTTTGTCTTATCAATATCTACTAATTCATCATAATTATTCTTTATTTTTTGGTTTAGATTTAGCAGTTGTGACATTGGGCATATGTGCATCATCAAACCTCAAACCATCTTCTGGCTTTCCTCCACAGTGGCTGCATCACTTAATTGTGGTTGGCTTATTCCCATAAATACTTGCATGCCAACAAGGCGCACAGTGCGAACAGATCTGTCTCACGAAGAAAAGCATCAGGGTTCGGTGGTGTGAAGAGAACAACGCACAGCAGAGATTGACCCTGCTGCCCACAATAAAATAAGAAGAACCGTATGAAAGAATAGACAATGGCAGACAGGAAAGGATATCCGCTGATGTCCTGACAAATCTTGTCATTGTCTCTCTAAGATCTGCATGTATCTTTGGCACAATCACTGGTGATGCCAACTTCAGAATATGGACATCTTAAAGGTCAACACAGACCAAGATCCGTCCAAATCCTGAGGTAGATCTTCTGTTGGCGCTCCCCACAAGCAGTATCTACATATATATATGTTCTTCTTTTCATACACTTCCCCAACTTGCATTTAGAATACAGAGAGGAGGATTGGTCGAAGTCTTCTACAGAATACGTGTAACTTAGGATTTGGTTAACGACACAAAGTAAAAGAGAAACACGGATGCGTGCGTGGCGTGAGTTATTTTGCAAGACATGATCTACAGCGAGGACGTAAAGATTCGCTGTCCTGGTGAAAGCAGAGCTTGGGGATCGTATCGCCTCTTCAGTCGAACGAACACATCCCATTTAAGGCCGAAATGGTTCTTCCAATCCGTCTGTGTGGTATAATGAGGCAAGTACTGCTTAAAGTCGATCCCTTCCTGTTGGCAGAACCTTAAGATTTCATCGTTTTGGCTGTCCAAGTATTTCCAGTCGTCCACTGTTGCGGATGGCAGCAGTCCTATGGTGTAGAAAACCTCTTCGTCGGGGATCGCCGCAGACATCTTGTCATCCCACCTGCAACGCATGCATGCATCTTCAGAAGTGTTGTTCATGGTTTTGGGGGAAGCGCAAAGAGAATTTAGTGTTCTTCGTACTTGTTCTTGTTGAAGGGATAGATGAGCACCAGCCCGATGGGGTTATTGTTCTTGAGGATCCCCTTGAAAACCCCCATCTCGAAGTCTCGTATTCTTGACTTGGGGACGAACATGTTCAGCCATGGATGAAGAACATTTTCGGGCGCCGTGGAATGCGTCTCCTCTTCCTGGACTCTGTTGAGGAAACTAATGTACGCAACGTCCTTCGTGAAGGCAAAGCCGGGGACGAAGCTCAGCCGTTTGAGCAAGGTTTCAAGCTTCTGTCAACAAGTAAAGGAAGGCCATGCATGCATCAGGAAACCACCGACAACAAATGGAGATCGATCACAATACAGTGGGAGAAAGCGACGGATTCCCACATGTTTCGTGGGATGGGAAAGCAAGGAAGACAGTGCATTCACCTGATCAACCATGGACGCGGTGGCTGGTTCGTAGTAAACACCTCCTTCCACGAAGTAAATGCGGCCGTACTCAGCCGCCAGCATCTTTACCTTCTCCGTGTCGGTATCTGAGAAAAATGAAGAGTTGCCAACGTCCTTCTCCGTCAGCAGTTGTCCCTCGACATAGTCGAATACCTTCTCTGTCATTGAGACGAGGAGCTCCTGGTCTCCGGTGAAGGAACTGAAGTCTGTGTAGAAGAGCCGTAGCCATCGCACTCGCTGTGGCGCTGGTTCCAAGGCGATCCGAGCTCTGGTGATGATGCCGAACTGGCCGAGTCCTCCTAAGACCCCATAGAACAGGTCCGAGTTCTCCTCACGAGAACAGGTTATTGTGTCACCCTTCCCTGTCGAAGAACCACACGTTAAGCTAGAGTATTGCTGTAATCAAGCGTCAGTTTCCGAAAACAGAGAAGTAGTACCGGTGATGACATCCAATTCGTAGACGTTAGAGATCTGCGGGCCGTGGCGGAAGGCCTGGCCGCTTATGCCGGCGTTTGAGAGCGTGCCGCCGACCGTCAGGTAGAGGTAATCGGTCCAGGAGCGGGGAGAAAGGCCGTGCTTCAGCGTCTCCCGCAAGACGTCGATCCAGAGTTGCTCGCCTCCGGCGTCGACGTACCAATCCGACGACACATTGATCCGGTCGCTGCGCCCGCGGCCCAAGGACGCCATGTCGACGACCACGCCGCCGGGTACGAGGGCCTGGCCTCTGATGGAGTGGCCGTGGCCGTGGGCGGCGATCGAGAACGAGGAGGGGGAGGAGGAGTAGGCGAATCGGACGAGGGTGGCGATGTCGTCGGGGGACGACGGGTAGAGCACCGCCGCGGGGTCAGCTTGACTGAGGCCGCCATAGTCGGTGGAGAACCTGGCGGTGGTGTCGGGATCTACATGGATCTTATCGACGATGTCCAGGGCGAGGAGGCCCTCAGGGAGGGCAGCCGGCCATGTGCCGTGCCGGTCAACCGCAGAGAAGACGAAGCTATTCACGAGAGAGAGAGCCACGAAGAAGGCTGCTGGAATGCAGCCAATTCTCTGCACAGCCATTAATGCGCTCATATATTGGATGTAGAATCTGGTGAAGGGAAGAAGAGGCTATTATATATACTAAGAGATTGAAGGAAGCAAGGGAGAGTTACAAAGAAGATGCAGAAAAACTCCTCATTTCCCATGGAAAACTTGGTCAACCAAATCTAAGATGACCGGAAGAGATCGATGGTTTATACACGCAAGCTTCGAGGAGACATCGAGAGGGTAGATTGATCGGAACCACCTCATGCAGTTTGACTAATTTCCATTACAAACACCCGTCCTGCAATTATCCAAGTGCTCTCAAATGAACACAGTGTTTCCCACAGTCGTCTCTCGTGGTGGGTGTGCTATTGTCGACAAACATGAACAGACATGCATGCCTGCCAAGTGGATTTACTAGTATAATAGCAAATAAATTCTTTAATTCGCATGCATGATGTTGACGACTTGACGTACATCGAATCGCTAATGACACCAACCTGGGATTTTGGAAGTGGCGTTAAGCCGTCGCTTTATAGAATAACATACTGGAGGATACACACATCACATAGCTAAGCAAACAAGGAATATGAATTCATTTTAATTCATCTTTGATATGAATTACATATGAGAATATACATAATATTATGAGCATCCATTAGGTTATTATACATGCATGATGGTAGAGCAAAAAGCACGGGTTTTGGAAACAAAGATCACGATGTCAACCGGATGACTTTCAACTGCACTCTGAGGAGCCTTACAAGTCTTAGAGTCGTGCTTCACGTTACAGTGGAATTGCATGAGTTTGACTTTGACTTAAGAAGCAGTGGCGTTTTTCCATTTTTGCATTTATGGCCTATATATCTACCTGATTTCATATTCACACAATCCAAAAGCTTTATTTTAACGTCTTACATTATGTATATTGAACAGTTTTTTACCCTATTAAATGATAGGACGACAAGACAACCAGCTGAAGTCCTCGGAAAGAGACAAAACTCGAAGGAAGAAAGAGAACCGTCATCATAAATCTGTGACCTGAAACCTTCAATGCGTTTTTTTTGGCCACAGAAAACTACAACCTCTCGTAAAGAAACTACAACCGATTTGTCGCCACCGTGATAGATTGTGTTTGTGTGTGTACATACATCATCTGAAGACAAGGGATGAGACAAATCCGAAGAGTTCGATAGAACACGGAACGTATCTTAAGCTTATGCTGCATATGGTGATACTGATCATGGATTTTAGGGTCAGTGGTGAGCAGCCAGCAGCCCGTCCAAGGGAAGAAGATGACCCATTCTTGTCATGGGTCCCCTGCTCCTGTTTGTTAGGTCATCTGCTTAGAAATCTCTCACATAAGCTTTGGTTCGTATGATATCAAACCGAATGATAGTAAAAGCCCTTCGCTGACCGTTTAGGTTGACCGAATCACCTCCGTCTTTGTTTATCCAGGAACAAGAAGGATCTTCTCGAGATACGATGCTTGACGTCCTCCACGATTCCCTGGTTCTCCTACGTGTCAACACAAAGATACGAGCCATGACGTGATACACCACGCGTGCATCGTCAACCTTCTTCGGTACAGCATACGACTGACAAATCTTATTCGTTCGTATACAGATATGACCATATCCGCTGTATTCGTTCGACAATTGTACGCTCGAAAGCATGCCGTGACCTGGGCGTTGTATCATCAGATGTGTCACAGGGATTCGGAAGAGATCATGATTTCGGACCGAATGTTTCTTTTGCGGGTAGAATTCCACACGTAGTGCCGAAATCTCTGCGTAGGTTGCCGGTTATGGTCGACCAGCAACATTGTGGAGTCAACAGTGAAATCTTTATTGGATATGAGATGGATTTGCCGCCGACCAAATCTTGTTCCAAGGCTCCGTTTCAAAGGAACACTATGGAAGCAAGCTTGTCGAGGACCTTTGAAGGTGGCAGTGGAGTGGAGGATTCTGATACAGTGATGTAAAGTGCTTGGATACCCAAATCTTGAACGCAAGTGCCGTTGACACCAAAGCTTTCCAAGGAGGATGTTTGCTACGCTGATGTGGAAAGCCGAGGATATTAAATCTTGATTAGTAGAAACCCTTGCACTAATGTTGACCCGATTTTAGTCAAATAATTTGTTTTTGACTTTGTGCCTACCTATTATAAGAAGCTACTTCACAACCTCTTCCCTAATTTATGTTCTTGTCGTGGAAAAATTCTTTTGAAAAGCTAAACTATTTTTTCTCTTCTTCTTCAATCCTTCCCACCATGTTAATATCAGATTGTTATGCACAAAATAGAGATGACATTCAAGTCGAATTTGAGATGAGCTAAAATGGATTAATAGTTAGTCAGGTTCGAAAATTTATATAGTGAAATTCCATTATCATATACATACAATGATAAAATTGGGTTGGACAAAATAGCTGATTGGACGTGGTCATGACCTAACTCGTGACGAAATGAGGCAACTCTTTCTAGAACGGAGACAAGTTGGCCGCATGCACGATACGGTGGAAGGAACGAACACACAAATCTTGAGACGACCCGATTCTTGACCTAACTCCCGTGCCGTCTCGGCGCTCGTCGAGATCCAGTGGGCGAACTGTCACGTGGAATGAACTTCTAGAACGGCATGCACAACGTTCGGGAGACGCGACTGTGAGCGCGACTCAAGTAGCGTGGGCCATGAGATACGTGCAACCCACTTCGGCAGCGTTGTCGTCGGCCCGACCCAAGTTACGAGTCCAGCAACAAGAAAATCTGACCTTTACCTCATCATTTCCTTCAATTTTGGATCACTTATTTTCTCCCACATTTTTTTCTATTTTCTTCATTTTATAAAATAGATTTGTTGATTAGCAACATCTTTTTCTTCCCTCCTCTTTTTTGTTCTTCCATATCTTCATTTCTGCAGCAATTCTTGCTCAGCTTTCTTCATGCAGAAACCACAAGAAAATCTCTGACAGTAATATACATCGAGATCTCCAGTTTTATTCAGGCATCTAAATTGCTAAATCACCTTTTGGATGCTGACAATAATATGCATCCGGTGATACATTTTAGCTTCAAGAACTAAAGGATGCTGGCCTTCCATTTCATTCGATCACCTGTCTTGAATCCATCAAAGCATCTGCAAGCTTTTTTATGTAGGTATCTTCTTGGTCAACTGGATCATTCCTATGTGGTATACCTTTTTCCTCCCTTGCTTCTTCCGCATCAGGCCTGCGTAGCATTTGGATGTCCGAAGACAACCCGGAGTTGATTCGAGAGGAATCATCTTTGTTATGCTGTCTTCCGGTTGTGTGTGCTTCCATTCCTGCTAATCGATCGGTTGAGCTATCATATGAACTTCTTCGAATCACATCATCAGCAGAACAAGTGGAGAAGGATGCTCCTTTCTCTGGAATCTCAGACCATGTTCCTGTGTTTTGTTTGCCTTTTCCAAGAACTAGCTTTTTGAGCTTGCTGAGAAACTTTGCTTCGGTTGAGGACGAAGCATTAATGGCAGGATCTTCTGGTTCTTCAGAAGATGCTTGTGATGAAGAAGAAGAAAAAAATTCTGAATAAATTTCGGCAAGATTTGAGCTTTTCTCCGTAGCACCCGAATCGGCGTACTCCAGTATGAGCTGTTTGGCCTTCGCTTCGGATTTGGGACTCAAACTCTTGCTGAGATCTCTTGCAACTGTTGTTCCTGGAGGTGGCTGGTAGTTCCTCAGCTCGTACCTTAAACAAGCATTCACCCATCGAAGATACACCAATTCCTCAGCGTCGGCATAACGATCTGCTCGGAGCTGCTCAATCTCCTCCATCAGTTCTCGATTCGCTTCCCTCGAGCGGTCTGCTTCCTCCGATGCTTCTACCTGCAAATCATGTTACTTTGATTTAACTGCAGTCACGAACTGAAGACGAAGAAGTCATCCGATGGAAGACACACCGAGACAAACCTCTGCACCCTGGAGAACTTGAGAAGCCGCAGCAGTCATTTGTGTGGATGCCAACTTCATCACCAAACCTGAATTCTCCTCTGCAAGCCTTGAATTGACCATTCTGAGTTCTACAGTCTCGTCTTCCAATCCCTTCAACTTCTTCTCCAACTCTGCATCGTTTACCTCATCCCTCTGCTCCCTGCACTGCAGCGAACTGATCCTTTGGTGAAGGGAGGCCATTATCTCTTTTGCTTGCTCCCTGTCCGCTTTCAACTTCTGCTTGGAAACCTTAATCTTTGCTCTTGACGCCTCGAGCTCATTCCTTGTCCTTGAATGATCGGCCAGCTGTGATTCCAGCCTCCGCTTGTCATCCTGCAAGGATTGGATCCTCAAAACATACAATTTAGCCTCGACTGCGCTAATTTTCAATCGATTCTCAAGCTCTTTCGCAGCAGCCTCTTTCTCTTTAGCTCCATGATAAGCTAGCAATTGGAGCTCAAGACTCCTTTTCCTCTCTCGCAGGGACGAAACCAACTCCCTAAGGCTTGCGATCTCCTGCCCCATCGCAGTCTCTGGGGCGGTTTTCATGTCCTTGCTTGTCACCTCAAATTCTTTCATCAGAGTGTCATTCGATTCAGGTAAGACGACGCCCTGTTCGTTGCCTGAGGTACTACTGGTAGAAGACAGCTTCACGGCGGTGGTGGACGTGACGTTGTTGCTCTTTGACAAAGCTTCTTCCTGATAAGAACAAGGCTTAATTTACACGACACAAATCACTTGCGAAGGTTCATCGCAACTTACGCCTTTTGGGATTCGGAGTTCTTCGAGGCGATCGATGCTATCACTCCCACCAGTTTTCGACTCTGCGTATGTCGATGCAATCAAATTCGAATTTTTGATCTCCAGTCAAATCTTCATGAGGCCATGAGTGATGAATTAAGGAACCTGCAGAGGAGGTTTGACGAGATGGCGGAGGAGGGGGAGGAGGGCGGGAGCGGGGCCGGAGCTGGGAGACGACGAAACCGGCAAAGAAGAGAGCGATTCCGATGCCGAGCACAGGCTTCACGTCACTCCTCCCTCTCGCTACCATCTCCGTCCTTTCCCCACCACTCCAACCACCGTCCGCCGCTGCTGCAGCCGCCGTCCTGCCTATCTCCATAATCACCTCATCGCTACAAGATGACACCTTTACAAAGAAACCCACTTCCCACTCAAACCGAGGAGAGGTGAGAGAAAGGCGTCTCCTTGGCGATCCTTAGCCTTCGAGGTGGATGATATCTTCGTGGTTGGCTTCCTCCAATGTGCCTTTCCGAAGCAAGAGGAGGGGACGGCGAGGCCATGATCTCACACGTCTCCGCTACCTTCCATGCGACCATTGGGACCCACATGTGGAAATACAAATCACAATTACGAGAAGGGTAGGGGAGCGGGTATCGGCAAACGAGTACGAGAAGCATAATTGTGTTTTTGTGAAAGCTAAATTGTGTCACCAAAACGAAGTAACGAACGCTGAGTTTTGTGTTTATTTTTTTCCTTTTTTTATAGCTTTTCAGTTTCTATGGCTGTTTTCTTGTGCTCGTGATAGTTTTTGTTGCATGTCACTGTTCAACGTTGCTTCTCTTTGAGTTACATGCAATTTTGATGTCTTAATTAGTTCATAAAAGGAAAAAAAAAGGTAAAAAGAAAAAGGAGAGAGAGAGAACAAACTCTTCTCCAACTGCATACGAAAGTGTAGTGGGGGACCCACTGATGCATGATAAACGTGAGCCGTTGGAACAGAGTGTAGCATGTGTTTCGGTTGCATGTCATCATCATCATCGTCATCCATTTGAGTTACTTGCTGCACCAAGCAGGAGCTTTGACTTCAGCATTCAGACAGTAACTGGCACCAGACATTCATCGATTCACATAAAGAAATCTCAAGCTTATCATCAACTGCTATTTGTGCTGTTAGGTTTGAAACACTTGGATTGACTTAGGTAATAAGCCAGTAGAAGAGAGCAATAGAACAAGCATATGATTCATGCATATGATGATGAATCACAAGACATCCACCGAGTCACCGCACAGTTGTTCATCCAGGCAAAGTGCAAATGTCAAGAACAAGTAGTATCATGACGAGCTTATATCTAAGCTCCAACTTCTTTGTGGCAACATATCCACCACTGACCTTTCGGAGAGTACATCGATCTTACGACTCCATCAGTGGTACTCTCCGCAGTTTATTTTCGCTTCATGGAAGGCTACAGAAACAGCACACGCAGGGACTGCTCCATCTCTCACGCTTGCTTCCACCAGAAAATAAAACGAAAAGGAAATATTATGGTGGGGGGGAGTCACAACCCCCCCCGCGTGTCACTGCACACTGTTTCACGCGTTGCATTGGGGAGCACACCACGCCGACGGTTCCCCACTCCGTCAATGCAACGCGTGAACCAGTGTGCAGTGGGGGCGGAGGAGGGGTAACTTTCTGTTGTGCCCATCATCCGCCGCCCGCGCCCCCTGCCTGTCCTGCACACTGGTTCACGCGTTGCATTGACGGAGTGGGGAACCGTCGGCGTGGTGTGCTCCCCAATGCAACGCGTGAAACAGTGTGCAGTGACACGCGGGGGGGGGGGGGGAGGGGGGGGTAGCACACCCCGGTGGGTGCAAGGGCAAAACAGAAAGTTACCCCTCCTCCGCCCCCACTGCAGAGGGGGGGGAGGGGGGGGTAGCACACCCCGGTGGGTGCAAGGGCAAAACAGAAAGTTACCCCTCCTCGCCGCCATTACCCTCCCACCTGTTAAATGGCACCATCATTACCCTCCGATATCGAAGAGTGCCCTTATAGCTTGTCGGAGGTGCCGCCAAGGGCGGTGGATCAGTTGAGCCCAACAGCACATACTCCCGCGGAGCCTTCGAGTTTCAAGTCCACTGTCGAGAATGAGATCAAGAGCACCTCCAGGAGCTTGATGGAGCTTTTGGCTCCGGCCACCTTCTGCACCGGAATCTTCTACAGCATCCTGTCGATGGTCCTAGAGAATCACTACGACTATCGGCTCTATGAGCCCCTCCATGCCTTCGTCCTCTTAGAGGTGCTGTCAAGTGTGGTGGCCGTCTTCTGTGCCTGCAGGAAGAACTACCGTTGCGAGGTTGAGGTGGGTGGTAATGATATGGAGTCGAAGCTGCTGGATGTTGGGTTCGTCTACTCAATGGTCACCTTTGTGATCCGAATTCTGCTCCAGCTCACCGCCGCCACGTTGCTGTGTGTCGACGCATTCATCTTCATCGGTTGCTTCGCAGGCGGCCTCCTCTACATCTACAAGGTTTGAAGCGATCGATTGATCACGAGGTCATGGATCGAGATTAAGAAAACAATGTTAATACAATAATTATAATATTTTCCTACTATTATTGAAAAAATTATAATGTAATACAAAAATATTATAATATAATATATTTTGTTGTGTTACTGTGTATTTCTGATATTGTTGAAAATAATCTAGTATAGTATAAAAATATTATAATTAGATTGATTCACCGACGGTTAAACGAAAAGAATAAAAAATGATGGATGATTAGCTATCGAATCAAGGGTGGGTCATTCAATGTTAATCAAGCATGAGATTCGTAGGTCAAGTCGACCCTCCAAACCTCAGCCAATCATCGCAAATGTCATTTGGGATATACCGAGAAATGAGCAAGCTATATAGAACAGTGATATATTAAAATTTCCTATGCGATACCGAGAAATATGATTTTTGTTGTTCATGAAAAAAAGAATAGAATATAAGAACAATTACATAAGAAGTTTTATTGAAGAAATGAAAAATGCTTCAATATATTAACATATTCCCTCTTTTATTTATACTAAGAGAAAGAATTTCCTTTAACAGAATAGAAAATTTTTCTGAACAGAATAAAGAGATTTCCTTAGCATGATAAGTTGATCGATCCTTTGATGAAATTATCTCATGCAATTTGTATGGCATTAGAGAAGCTCAAGTGTCATAATCACAAAACAAATCAAGATCAGATGGCCTGCCATCCTTTCATGCTTGTACATGTTAAAATCCAGGTCTTATATAAATAAATACTAGGAAAGAAATTTGGTCGGGCTAACCTTGGCTGCCACTCTACTACTGTTTCAAAGGTAGGCGTTGGCCATTGACATCTTTTGCAGAGTTCATACAGTGCAGTTCGAGGCTCACCTTTTTGCATTTTGACTGTCAAAGCCACTAAAAGAATAACAAAAAAGTTGATCGATTAACATAAACCACTATCAGGAATAATAACAATTAACAATTCCAGTGACATAAAACCCACAGTAGACATATTTACCGGTAATACCTGATTTACCTGTGGGATGAGAACAGAAACATTATTGGAATTGACTACTTAATCGTGCGGTGTAGGAATCTCAATATTAAAAAGCTATTTCAAAACGAAACTTTTGAGATACCTTCAAACCTTGTGATCAATTGATAGCTTCAAACCTAGTAGATGCAGGGGCCGCCTGCGAAGCAGAAGATGGAGACAAACGCGACGACACGCAACAACGTGGTGGCGGTGAGCTGGACCAGAATCCGGAGCACAAAGGCGAACAGTGAGTAGACGAGCCTGACGTCGAGAAACTTCGACTCCTTGTCATTACCACCCGCCTCAGCCTCGCGGCGGCGGCTCTTCCTGCGGGCGCAGAAGACGGCCGCGAGGCTGAGCCGGTGGTAATGACAAGGAGTCGAAGTTGCACGACGTCGGGCTCGTCTACTTGCTGTTCGCCTTTGTGCTCCGGATTCTGCTCCAGCTCACCGCCGCCACGTTGTTTCGTGTCGTCATGTTCGGCTGCTTCGCAGGCGGCCTCTACATCTACCTATCAGTTTGATCACAAGGTTTGAAGGTATCTCAAAAGTTTCGTTTTGAAATAGCTTTTGCTCTCTTTCAATTACCACTTTCATGATCTTTTCTTGATTTCTATGCATGAAAATGAGAGAGAGAGAGAGAGAGAGAGAGAGAGAGAGAGAGTTGATGACTAATCCAACATCAACCAAACGAATACGAAATGCGAGTCCAAGAAACAGAATTCGAGACCCCAACAACCGATGCATCACTCCAAAACGCAATTACGAAACCCGCGATCACCTCTTCTTGAGTGAAAAAACCCATGAAAGAGAAAAAAAAGGTTCTTTTCTATCAAGAAAAGAAAGATAGAGAGACCTTCTTGGCTCGAATTCGTCGGGCTCGTGCTTCTGCTTCTTGGCCGTAGCCGGCGACCCTCCGCTGTCGGCCGAGTCGATGGGTCTCTTCGAGGGACTCATGGAAGAAGTCACCGCCGCAGAAGCTATCGTCGAGGCGAAAGCAAAGAGAAGAAGAGAGGTTTTGGGCTCGCCGAGTCCTTCTCCAGCAACCAAACGAAATGGGGGCCGAGGGATTGCGCTTTGACTCTCTCTCTCTCTCTATCTCTCTCTCTCTCTCACACACACACACACACACAGTCTAGAAGAGCGCTCCCTCTCTGCTCGGCCTCTTACTCTCCTTTCTCGTTTTCCCTTCCGTCTCCTATTATAGCCACGACAGGGGACGACCTCCAAAAGAAAGGGTCAATTAATCTACTGTTTTCTTTAGCTCATAGGAAACCTCAACTCTTGCTCCAACTGGCTACACCCGAGGCGGACCCACATGTTGGACGAGTGATCGCTTTCTTAAATCTGTATCCTGCCTCGAAGGATGTAGCTTTGTTTTTCTTATATCTTTTTCACCGCAGTAAATAAAGGACAAGTTAGATTCCATGTACTTGTAGATTTGGACAATAAGAGGAACCACCTGCGACGATTTCCATAATTTTACATTCGTCATAATTAATTAATTAATTGATTTCCATAAAATCGTCAAACCAAATTCAGTTTCTCAAAGGCTACCATCAATATATGGTTATTTATATCTTCAATAATATTAAACATAAATTATTTTATAGTATTATTTAAATTTCAATTGAAACTCCAGATAAATAAATAAAATAAAATTTTAATTTAATTTATAAAAAGAATAAAGAATTATATATTAGTAAGGTGATGGAAGAACCTACGATCCATCCTCTTTGGTCATCACGGTTCATTGAATCTGGAGCACAAAGGTGGTTCCTTTTTCATTATTTTGGTGAATTCCTCTCCTTTTAATATTGTTCATTTGCTATTTAATATTATGAACAAATGAATAATGTTCACTGATATGAAGTATGAACAAGTTTTCATTGATCATCATAGGACCTGTAAGGAAAAAGATCATGGTTGTGACCTGGCGGCAAGATCATCTCTCCGAAAAAATGATAATATAAATGTGACATCAGATCAATCATGACTGATCCACCAGACGTAATGTGTTGGGAGGATGTGGTGGGGCTCTCGTGAAACAGAAGTGCAGTGCTATTCAACGCCTTGCGGTTCTCCCTCTCCCCATACAACGCGTTGAGGAGAGATGTGGTGGGGCTCTCGTGAAATCGAATGCAGTGCCATGCAACATGTTGGGGAGGGATGTGGCGGGGCTCTTGTGAAACAAAGTACAGTGTCATATAATGCATTGGGGAGGGATGTGGCGGAGCTCTCGTGAAACAGAGTGTAGTGCCATACAATGCATTGGGGAGGGATGTGGCGGGGCTCTCGTGAAACATAGTGCAGTGCCATGCAACGCGATGCATGTGGAGGAGGGGAACCGCAGGGCGTTGCATGGCACTACACTCTATTTCACGAGAGCCTCGCCACATCGTCCCCAACGCTTTGCATGGCACTGCACTCTGCTTCACGAGAGCCTCACCACATCCCTCCTCAACGCGTTGCATGGCACTACACTCTGTTTCAGGAGAGCCCCGCCACATCCCTCCCCAACGCGTTGCATGGGGAGGGGGGAAACTGCGGGGCATTGCATGGCACTGCACTGTTTCACAGAGCATGGGGAGCCTTGCCAGAACCTCCCCCCACCACATTGCAATGTTAATAAATCCCCTGTTCCCCTGACATTGACATTCTGAAACTTGTGTTTCAGAGAGCGTCGACTCCTCTGCACTCGCCCGGTGTGTTTCAATTTCATAACTTCATCTCGCCTGTCAACCCCCTCCGATATTGACATTCTGAAACTTCTGTTTATAGGCACCTCTGCCCCCCAATGTGTTTCGATTTTATAACTCCATCCCACCTGTTAAATGCCACCATCATCACCCCCTCATAGCTTGTCAGAGGGTGCCCCCAAGGGTCATCGATCGGTTGAGCCCAATAGCACATGCTTCCACGAAGCCTTCGAGTTTCAAGACCACTACCGAGAACGAGATCAAGAGCACCTCCAGGAGCTTGATGGAGCTTTTGGCTCTGACCACCTTCTGCACCGGAATCTTCTACAGCATCCCGCCAATGGTCGGAGAGAATCACTACGACTATCGGCTCTATGAGCCCCTTCCTCGTCTTCGTCCTCTTAGGGGTGCTGTCAAGTATGGTGGCCGTCTTCTGCGCCCATCGCAAGGTTGAGGCGGGTGGTAATGATACGGAGTTAAAGCAACTCGATGTTGGGCTCGTTTACTCGGTGGCTACCTTTGTGCTCCGAATTCTGCTACAGCTCATCGTCGCCACATTGCTGCGTGTCGGCGCATTCGTCTTCATCGGTTGCTTCGCAGGCGACCTCTACATCTATAAGGTTTGAAGCGATCAATTGATCACAAGGTTTGAAGCTATTCCTTTTCCTTCTATTTTCTTATGGATTGAGACTAAGAAAACCAATGTTAATAAAATAATTATTTTGTATCTTTTTAATTTTTTTCAAGAGTGAATTTGAAAATATGTTTCAAATATGCATTGATAATCCAATGCATATATCAAATTTAGTGCCCAATGTATATTTCAAATGTAAATTGATGTTTGATAATCTTTTTTTCAAATCGTATACGGATGCTACAGTCAAAATATTCAAATACTGATATTATCTTAGAGTAGTATTAGCATTTCAATATTGGTGGGATGTTAATGTAATTTTGAAAATTTTTAAATTTTTTAAAATATGCTATAACAATATCTAAAATTATAAGATTATCAAAATGATTTGATTTCTTATCTATGAAATTTTATTTATTTATTTTAAAGATTATTTTTATATTTATTATTTATTATATATTTAGACCATAAAATTTTTTTTATAAGATTACTTTCATTTATTTATTTAATTATTTTTATTTTATTTATTTAAATAATATATATATATATATATATATTAAAAATATTAGAAGGATAAAATTGTCATAAATTATTCAATGAACTTTTGAAATACAAATTTATCAAGCAACACTTACATTTTTCATTAATTATTTATCAAACACTCAAAATATTTTACAATGATGTATTCATTCAATCTCTTTCTTAAATTACACATTAAAAATATAAATATATTTGTAAACGCAGCCTCAATGGTTGCTTAGGATTTTTTTGCTTAGGATTTTTTTTAATATATAATTCCGATCCTTCATTTTCTGTCCAAAAATTTATATGCACGTGTCTGCTCTAAAGAGTGGGCGTGCATGAGGAAATTGATAAACTCTCTACAGAACAAAAAAGAATTTAAGATTTCATGAGTATAATTTAACCCTATGTGCACAATTACGAGGATAAGAATCTGAATCCATCATAATCATCTAATGCAATATAATATTTGAATGCAAAGAATAATATATATGTGTGTGCGTGTGTACAAGACAACACCATAGGATTACATGATCCACCAACCAAGGATTAGATGCTATACGAAGCCTCACCATTAAACATCGCATCGGGGAAGTATACTCTTTCTATCATGCCTCTGCATGTCAACTCGGGGCAAAATACACAGTTTTTAATGGTAAAGTCTACTCCCTATATGACTATAAAAGTTATTATATATATATATATACACACACAAATAAAACGCACACACAACTCGCACCAAAAATGTTCATGGAATTCTTTCGGCCGGTTGTTGCACCTCAATCTGGCACCTGCCCTGTTTCTCAAGCTCATAAAGCATGGTTAGTGCTGCAGAATCTTGTGAACTCTTCTTATCAGGACGCCGGTCCCCCTTGCGTTTGATGATGGTGGAATTTGGTATATGCAGCGTTATGCCTGATACAAACATGTGACGGTTGGCGTCTCCCCCTTCGGTACATTCATTCATCTGGTCGCCACTGTGGTAGTGCAAGAGATGAAGAGGAACAGAAAACACAACTGGGTTAGAACTCTGCAACATGATGTGGAATGCAAGTGCTGGCATTAATCAAGCATGAGTTTCGTAGGTAAAGTTGACCCTCCAAACCTCTGCCAATCATCACAAATGTCATTTTGGATGTACCGAGAAATAAGCAAGCTATATAGAACAGTGACATTAAAATTTCCTATGTTTACAATCTACTAGATACCGAGAAATGTGGTTTTTGTTGTTCATGGTCCTTAGCAGGATAAGCTGATTGATCCTAGGATGAAATTATCTCATGCAATTTGTATGGCATTAGAGTAGCTTATGTGTCATAATCACAAAACAAATCAAGATCAGATGGCCTGCCATCCTTTCATGCTTGTACATGTTAAAATCCAGGTCTTATATAAATAAATACTAACAATCATTTTTACTAGGGAAGAAATTTGGTCGGGCTAACCTTGGCTTCCACTCTAATGTTTCAAAGCTAGGCATTGGCCATTGACATCTTTTGCAGAGTTCATACAGTGCAGTTCGAGGCCCACCTTTTTGCATTTTGACTGTCAAAGCCACTAAAAGAAAAACATAAAAGTTGATCGATTAACATAAACCACTGTCAGGAATAATAACAATTAACAAGTCCAGTGACATAAAACCCACAGTAGACATATTTACATAATGGGTAATACCTGGTTTACCTGGGCTGGGAACAGAAACATTCTTGGAATTGACTACTTCACCGTGCTTTGCTGGCGTAGGAATCTCAATATCCAACATTAAACTACCAGATTTTTCAACAGATTCTTTGTGGCTTGCAATCTTTTCTTCAGCTTGTGTCCCTTTGGAGGCATGCCGGGAGTGCAAAAATCCTTTTTCCTGTCACATGATGGTACATGAGAACTTAGACAACCGGTGACCAAAAACTAGAAGCTCAGAAATGTCATCTATGATCATAACCGCAAAACCCTTTCTTGGTCCTAAAAAATAAATCAGCAACTTCTGAGCAAAAACAATGAATTCAAAATGATAAATAAGAAAATTAAAGGATGACAATAGCAAAGCAAAGACTCTAAAGACAAAAGAACAATAAGGTGCAGAAGCATACTTCCAAGTCCTTCAACAGCAAATATGCTGCTTGCCCTTTTGCAGCTTTTTTATTCTTCTCACGACCTTCCCTTACCAACAGAACATCCTCCAGTTGTACCTCAAGAACAGCAACATTCATGTCCCCCTCATTTGTGCATGTTGTATTCAAGAAGTAACCATGGTGGCTACATAATTCAGTAAGTTCACGTAGAGGTGGCAACTCAAGGTTCTCTGGAGTGGCAATTGGGGAGAGTAATGGCTCAAAAATTTCCCATACTTTATCTAAATCAAGCTTTGTATCTATCAATATGGCACCGGCAATACTTTCAACCATGTCTCCAAGGACCTGTGACAGGAAAGTGTTACTAACAGTTAAGGAATAAGAAGATATTCTATTATGTGCTGGAAACCAACCTTAGGTACTTTAGATGAACCATTTGACAAAAGCATATACTTGTTTTCATCTGAATCCTCAAGTCTCTTGACAAACTCTGTTATTTGCTCTAAAAGTAATCCAGAATTATGTTGGAGGTGCTGCTGAAGCTTATGCCTGACAGCTACTTGAGCAAAATTTTCATTATTTACTGATGCAGATCTTAAATCAGTTAATTCCCCAGGGTCAATATCTTTATGGCGCTGAAAGAGATGCCACGTAATGAGCAGGTCCAAAACTGAGTCACCCAAGAATTCAAGACGCTGAAAATTTAAAAGAGTATCAAAAAAATCTAATCGTGAAAACTAGAAATGCAACTGAAAGTAAAGTACTTGCAATTTGGAAGAGACTAGACTAATACGTATGCTACCTGATAGCAGAAGAAGACTCCTAATTCTTGCTGAGATGCATGGGTAATAGATTCCAGAAGAAGACCTTTGACAGTAAACTTGTAGCCAATTTTTGATTCCAGTGTTTCTATTTCATGAATTTTGGGAAGGTATGTCCAACCTGATGCAGTTCTTATAGCCTCCTCAACCATATCAGGCTCAAACTCGGTATCAATTCCTAGCCACTTTATAAATGCAAGAGCAGCAGGTAGCCCACCACCAACATAATATGCACCTATCAGAGCCTCGACACAATCTGATATTGTTTTTGAGCAGAGCCACCTGTGTCCTCTATCACATGCCTTTCCTATCACAATAGACTTGTCACTAATTGTATCCAAAATTATATTTGGCACTTCATTGTCATTTAATCCACATTTACAAGGAACACGGTGTATTGAAATATGTCCAGGAGCAACCCATCTACGAGGTTCAAATGCAGCATCACGTATGTAACCCTGTTGGGAAGCAACACATTGAAGTATGTTAGTAAATTTTGGATAAGTATAGCAATCTGTCAGATTTCACATTTCAGATAGATAAGAATCTTAGACTGGACATTTCAGATTTCACAAGCACATTTTCTTGTGATGCCTCATAATGACACCATGCTGTTATCTTAGAATTTGGACTTGTAAACAAGCACATTAGTCTAACTCGTGGTGCAAGGAAGACAAAACTTCAATGCACTGTTTTCCTTAACAAATATACATACTTTAATTCTAAGATAAAATCAGCAAATATCTTAGCTAACAACCACTTAGATATGTCAATTTCCTACTTAAAAAGTTCACTATTATACAAACCAGGCATATAACTAGTTACTAAGATAGTCTACACTTTTCTTAAACTGGTGCCTGAAACCTAAATGTAATTTTTATCAGTATGATACTGATTAGAAGCATGACTATTGATCATCTGAATGTTGGTCAAATAAGGGGAAAATTGATGGCTTATTGCAGTGTGATATTAATGACTTTATAGAAGAAGCAATTTCATAGTTTATGATGTTCATTTAGTGTGTTCTAACTTCTAACAGTCATAATGTTAGTGTCAGATAAAATCCTAATATTTCAAAAACAAGGACATGATACATTTAGAGGACTGCTGGCAGTTTGTCCTCGAATATGTCCATATTTAGAATATAATGAGTAATGACATTGTATGAAGTCTTTGCTGCAAAAAACAAGTGACCAAAAATGCGGATATGTTCATGAAGCACGTGTCATATAATTTCAGATATTGCCGAATACAGCCTTGCTATGAGTGTTGATGACTTGATGGAAAAATTTTACATAAAAACGAGAAAAAATAAATCCAAACAAATGGAAATGGTGCTGTACCTGTATGCCATGTTTAGTTCCCAAGCTATGAAGAGTGGCATTACGAATTATTTTTATCCGGTCGGAGGACAATTTCCCTTCGTGTTTCCCAGGAAATTTTAGAAAGAGAGAACAACTCACTGCATATTTTAAAACGGAGTCCCCTAATAGTTCCAACCGCTCCATGGAGAAGTCTTCACAACATCTCAGCGTAGTAATTGCTTCCAAAATCTAAGAAAAAGCAATAGTCATGATGCTTAAATAACTTTAACCATGCACGAGGCAGAAACATAGATGTTAAGTTGCTTATGCATTACCAGGAAGCTTGGTATAGGATTGCTAGAACAGAAAGAAATTTCCTTCCTTAGTTGGCAGGCTAACATCAAGGATTCCACTCGGTACATCAAAGAAGGTAGCAAGTAAAAAGATTTCAAGACTTCGTATGGTACATCAATATCAACTAGAAGCTCTGGAGGCATGTGAACATGATTTAGAGACACATTCTTACCATTAGATCTTTTCGGTACAAAATTACCTGCAATTATAAGACCACAACAATGGAACACTCAGGCAGTTAATTCTACTTCCATCTGAATGTTATCCAATTATTTGTAGAAGAAAAAAAAAAAAGAACATGTCTGCATGACCCTATGAACAACCATAACTGGAGTCGGACTTCTAGGAACTAATTATCAGACAACTGGAAAGCCAATTATTTCAAGCTTGTAAATCTACAAAAATATAATTGAACTGATGAAGGAACATCACAAACACAACGTATGCAGGCATCGGCCGTTCTAATTTTTTAGATCCATGGCATCATTCTAAGAAAAAACTCACGCATATTCATGGTGTACAATAATATTGGACTCTATAAATAGCAACGTGTAATGGTGCACAACACAATTTTGGGCTCTATAAATAGCAACAGGTAATGGTACCTTTTTCTCAATTCCATAGATTATCAAATATGGAGAATATCACATTACATGGAAAAAGTCAACTGAGGTGCAATGAATTACTTAAAATTGCTTTTTATCTTTCAATACAGAAATTTGTCATGTGGAAGAAATAGATAGCGTCGTATTATAAGCTATGATATGTAACTGACAGAGGTGTCCCATTGGCATGATTGCCAGCACTTTTCCATGTTCTGCAGCTACAATGGAAGAGTTGGATGTCTTTGAAGATAAGGTGGCGGCTACACTCAAAAGATATATATTTTAGACATATATAACAATGCCATCGTCACTTCCAGAAAATGCTACTGGAACAACAATGTGAAGAAAAAATAAAAAGTCACATTTTGTGGAACAGAAAAATAATTGTTATTTTCCCAAAAGAACCAAGCCAGACACATGGGTCTCGACTCTCGACAACAATGAACTCTTTGTGAAAATTTTCATATGTCCAAGATTTCATGCGATTGTATCAGTAAAATGAGATGATCATTCTTCCAATGACCCAACATTATGACCAAAAACAATCTTTAAAATATTTTAAACAGAAAGATATATCTCTTAATTTTAGCACTGACTTTATATGATTATCAATAGCAAATCTTTCATTAATGCAGCAAGCAAGCATACAAGTGAAAACCTTATCTAGATAATGGAAAGTTCCATCATGATCAAGACGAAGCCTCAAACAAAACAACCAGAACATGGAAAAGTGCTATGCAGATATTTGCAGCAGCTGGCTAGTTCTGGGGTCAGGCCACTCCATAGCTCTCCATATGTTCAATCATTGAAGTAGAGGATCATCCAAGTACAAACAACTATAAGTGCAAAGGCAAACCACTAATTTGGCACAAGGGTCATGGTGCAAGTCCACACAGCAAAGCAGATCACTATATTGGTAAAAGGGACAAGTGTGGCAGCAGAAGCGAAAAAGAAAAGGAGAAGAAAGAGAAGTTAAAGAAGGAAAAGCCAGAAATAAGGAAATAATAGAGAAAGGATGGCTATCAAAATTTTTTGTTTGGCCTCCGCTTCAATCTTTTCTAGGTTCTCATATGAACATTACTTTAGTGGAGGAAATTTTCACGGCGACATTTGCTGTATTCACCTCAAGGCCCAAAAGAAATTAAAGAAAAAGTGAGTCTAATGATGTTAAATGATGGCAGGAGTTGACCTTGCTTTGGTGAGGTGGCATTATAGTACTGTGAATACAACAAGAAGCTCACTCCATTAGATAGTTATGGATTTTTATCATAATGGTCAATGATGTTACACATGTTCTGCTTACACTGAACCAAGCTACCAGGTTTCAGGTCTAACAAACTGTGTCGCACAAAGTTTGCTCAAAATTTCATGGCACTTTATACCCTGTTAGACGTGTTAATTACTGTCTAGATCTGTTTTTATGCTAACACATGGCTAGACCAATTGTTAGGCTGTGCCAATTGATATAGGTGGCAAGTCAACCAACATTAGATTATACATACAGTACCACAAAGGTATCAGCTGGCCCCATGCCATAAAATGGCAACTTGGTATTATTTATGCTAACACAATGTCAGACCAATCATTCGGTTGTGCCAATCTGCCTGACATTATACATACAAAACAAAAGGTACTGCCCATCCCCATGCCACGATATTGGCAATCCTTGATACAATTTACCATGAGTGAGATATTCTAAGTTACTAGCTTCTCGAGTAATAAGATTTAGTCACCACTTATGTTTAAAGCATATTCAAGGAAAGGATGTTTTACAGGATAAATGTATATAGATTACTTGCAAGTTCATTTATTTTAAAAGAACTTGGTACAACATCTTTCAGGAGAGAGAACTGAATCTTATTGATTAGTGTAAAACAATTAATGCCTACTGACAAATACAATCAGAGCAAATACTGTTCACAGATCACATGTATTTCAGCGCACCTCGTCGTGACCCAGTAAGACATGCCAATCATGTCATAGCATGACTGGTTTGATAGATTGGCATGCATAAGGGTCCACATACATGTAACGACAGCTCAGATATTTTTGGTATTAACGCATGGTAACAGCAAAATTGGAAAGCCAAAAAATTAACACCTAGATATAAATTTCAACGGAGAAGAAGTTGCAAGCAATACGTAATCTACATAAATTTAGTCTAAATAGTAATTTTACGTCTAAAATGAACTGAAGTCTAAAATGAGAACCAGCTTGTCGAGCTCGGCCATGAGACTGAATGTAACTACGAGCTGTTTTCGGCAAATCAAAACTGATTACACATGAACAATCTGGCACATCGGTACCCTCTTCAGCGACATCAGTGGTAAATAGTAAATTTGCCTACAAAAACAAATTATGTATAGTTGCGTTTATTATCCAGAGTAGTCACTGAAACATTGATAAATAATATAATATAAATTTCAGATACCTTCCCTGAACGAAAGGAGTCCAGAATATCCTTTTGCGTTTTTGGGGTTAGTGCGTCAACTGAAGAAGACCCTCCAGCCAAGTATGACACAGTGAAATGTGATAAAAAACAAACTTTCTTAATAAATCTTTCCAAAACTTTAGCAGTAATATTTCTTTCAACAAAGATGAGGCAGACTACTTGCCTAGGCATCCTGCAGAAAAAATAAAGAGTTGATTGCAGTCGACATTACAAGAAGCAGATTAAAGTAGGAAAAGTTCTCCCTCTGTGCACAATTACGAGGATAAGAATCTGAATCCATCATAATCATCTAATGCAATATAATATTTGAATGCAAAGAATAATATATGTGTGTGTGTGTGTACAAGACAACACCATGGGATTACAGGATCCACCAACCAAGGATTTAGATGCTATACGAAGCCTCACCATTAAACATCGCATCGGGGAAGTATACTCAGGGCAAAATACTCTGTATATATATATATCTATATATATATATATATATATATATATATATATATATATATATATATATACTCTTTCTATAATGCCTCTGCTTGTCAACTCGGGGCAAAATACACAGTTTTTATTGGTAAAGTCTACTCAGACTATAAAAGTCATTATATATATATATATACACACACACACACAAACGCACACACAACACGCACCAAAAATGTTCATGAAATTCTTTCGGCCGGTTGTTGCACCTCAATCTGGCACCTGCCCAGTTTCTCAAGCTCATAAAGCATGGTTAGTGCTGCAGAATCTTGTGAACTCTTCTTATCAGGACGCCGGTCCCCCTTGCGTTTGATGATGGTGGAATTTGGTATATGCAGCGTTATGCCTGATACAAACATGTGACGGTTGGCGTCTCCCCCTTCGGTACATTCATTCATCTGGTCGCCACTGTGGTAGTGCAAGAGATGAAGAGGAACAGAAAACACAACTGGGTTAGAACTCTGCAACATGATGTGGAATGCAAGTGCTGGCATTAATCAAGCATGAGTTTCGTAGGTAAAGTTGACCCTCCAAACCTCTGCCAATCATCACAAATGTCATTTTGGATGTACCGAGAAATAAGCAAGCTATATAGAACAGTGACATTAAAATTTCCTATGTTTACAATCTACTAGATACCGAGAAATGTGGTTTTTGTTGTTCATGGTCCTTAGCAGGATAAGCTGATTGATCCTAGGATGAAATTATCTCATGCAATTTGTATGGCATTAGAGTAGCTTATGTGTCATAATCACAAAACAAATCAAGATCAGATGGCCTGCCATCCTTTCATGCTTGTGCATGTTAAAATCCAGGTCTTATATAAATAAATACTAACAATCATTTTTACTAGGGAAGAAATTTGGTCGGGCTAACCTTGGCTTCCACTCTAATGTTTCAAAGCTAGGCATTGGCCATTGACATCTTTTGCAGAGTTCATACAGTGCAGTTCGAGGCCCACCTTTTTGCATTTTGACTGTCAAAGCCACTAAAAGAAAAACATAAAAGTTGATCGATTAACATAAACCACTATCAGGAATAATAACAATTAACAAGTCCAGTGACATAAAACCCACAGTAGACATATTTACATAATGGGTAATACCTGGTTTACCTGGGCTGGGAACAGAAACATTCTTGGAATTGACTACTTCACCGTGCTTTGCTGGCGTAGGAATCTCAATATCCAACATTAAACTACCAGATTTTTCAACAGATTCTTTGTGGCTTGCAATCTTTTCTTCAGCTTGTGTCCCTTTGGAGGCATACCGGGAGTGCAAAAATCCTTTTTCCTGTCACATGATGGTACATGAGAACTTAGACAACCGGTGACCAAAAACTAGAAGCTCAGAAATGTCATCTATGATCATAACCGCAAAACCCTTTCTTGGTCCTAAAAAATAAATCAGCAACTTCTGAGCAAAACCAATGAATTCAAAATGATAAATAAGAAAATTAAAGGATGACAATAGCAAAGCAAAGACTCTAAAGACAAAAGAACAATAAGGTGCAGAAGCATACTTCCAAGTCCTTCAACAGCAAATATGCTGCTTGCCCTTTTGCAGCTTTTTTATTCTTCTCACGACCTTCCCTTACCAACAGAACATCCTCCAGTTGTACCTCAAGAACAGCAACATTCATGTCCCCCTCATTTGTGCATGTTGTATTCAAGAAGTAACCATGGTGGCTACATAATTCAGTAAGTTCACGTAGAGGTGGCAACTCAAGGTTCTCTGGAGTGGCAATTGGGGAGAGTAATGGCTCAAAAATTTCCCATACTTTATCTAAATCAAGCTTTGTATCTATCAATATGGCACCGGCAATACTTTCAACCATGTCTCCAAGGACCTGTGACAGGAAAGTGTTACTAACAGTTAAGGAATAAGAAGATATTCTATTATGTGCTGGAAACCAACCTTAGGTACTTTAGATGAACCATTTGACAAAAGCATATACTTGTTTTCATCTGAATCCTCAAGTCTCTTGACAAACTCTGTTATTTGCTCTAAAAGTAATCCAGAATTATGTTGGAGGTGCTGCTGAAGCTTATGCCTGACAGCTACTTGAGCAAAATTTTCATTATTTACTGATGCAGATCTTAAATCAGTTAATTCCCCAGGGTCAATATCTTTATGGCGCTGAAAGAGATGCCACGTAATGAGCAGGTCCAAAACTGAGTCACCCAAGAATTCAAGACGCTGAAAATTTAAAAGAGTATCAAAAAAATCTAATCGTGAAAACTAGAAATGCAACTGAAAGTAAAGTACTTGCAATTTGGAAGAGACTAGACTAATACGTATGCTACCTGATAGCAGAAGAAGACTCCTAATTCTTGCTGAGATGCATGGGTAATAGATTCCAGAAGAAGACCTTTGACAGTAAACTTGTAGCCAATTTTTGATTCCAGTGTTTCTATTTCATGAATTTTGGGAAGGTATGTCCAACCTGATGCAGTTCTTATAGCCTCCTCAACCATATCAGGCTCAAACTCGGTATCAATTCCTAGCCACTTTATAAATGCAAGAGCAGCAGGTAGCCCACCACCAACATAATATGCACCTATCAGAGCCTCGACACAATCTGATATTGTTTTTGAGCAGAGCCACCTGTGTCCTCTATCACATGCCTTTCCTATCACAATAGACTTGTCACTAATTGTATCCAAAATTATATTTGGCACTTCATTGTCATTTAATCCACATTTACAAGGAACACGGTGTATTGAAATATGTCCAGGAGCAACCCATCTACGAGGTTCAAATGCAGCATCACGTATGTAACCCTGTTGGGAAGCAACACATTGAAGTATGTTAGTAAATTTTGGATAAGTATAGCAATCTGTCAGATTTCACATTTCAGATAGATAAGAATCTTAGACTGGACATTTCAGATTTCACAAGCACATTTTCTTGTGATGCCTCATAATGACACCATGCTGTTATCTTAGAATTTGGACTTGTAAACAAGCACATTAGTCTAACTCGTGGTGCAAGGAAGACAAAACTTCAATGCACTGTTTTCCTTAACAAATATACATACTTTAATTCTAAGATAAAATCAGCAAATATCTTAGCTAACAACCACTTAGATATGTCAATTTCCTACTTAAAAAGTTCACTATTATACAAACCAGGCATATAACTAGTTACTAAGATAGTCTACACTTTTCTTAAACTGGTGCCTGAAACCTAAATGTAATTTTTATCAGTATGATACTGATTAGAAGCATGACTATTGATCATCTGAATGTTGGTCAAATAAGGGGAAAATTGATGGCTTATTGCAGTGTGATATTAATGACTTTATAGAAGAAGCAATTTCATAGTTTATGATGTTCATTTAGTGTGTTCTAACTTCTAACAGTCATAATGTTAGTGTCAGATAAAATCCTAATATTTCAAAAACAAGGACATGATACATTTAGAGGACTGCTGGCAGTTTGTCCTCGAATATGTCCATATTTAGAATATAATGAGTAATGACATTGTATGAAGTCTTTGCTGCAAAAAACAAGTGACCAAAAATGCGGATATGTTCATGAAGCACGTGTCATATAATTTCAGATATTGCCGAATACAGCCTTGCTATGAGTGTTGATGACTTGATGGAAAAATTTTACATAAAAACGAGAAAAAATAAATCCAAACAAATGGAAATGGTGCTGTACCTGTATGCCATGTTTAGTTCCCAAGCTATGAAGAGTGGCATTACGAATTATTTTTATCCGGTCGGAGGACAATTTCCCTTCGTGTTTCCCAGGAAATTTTAGAAAGAGAGAACAACTCACTGCATATTTTAAAACGGAGTCCCCTAATAGTTCCAACCGCTCCATGGAGAAGTCTTCACAACATCTCAGCGTAGTAATTGCTTCCAAAATCTAAGAAAAAGCAATAGTCATGATGCTTAAATAACTTTAACCATGCACGAGGCAGAAACATAGATGTTAAGTTGCTTATGCATTACCAGGAAGCTTGGTATAGGATTGCTAGAACAGAAAGAAATTTCCTTCCTTAGTTGGCAGGCTAACATCAAGGATTCCACTCGGTACATCAAAGAAGGTAGCAAGTAAAAAGATTTCAAGACTTCGTATGGTACATCAATATCAACTAGAAGCTCTGGAGGCATGTGAACATGATTTAGAGACACATTCTTACCATTAGATCTTTTCGGTACAAAATTACCTGCAATTATAAGACCACAACAATGGAACACTCAGGCAGTTAATTCTACTTCCATCTGAATGTTATCCAATTATTTGTAGAAGAAAAAAAAAAAAGAACATGTCTGCATGACCCTATGAACAACCATAACTGGAGTCGGACTTCTAGGAACTAATTATCAGACAACTGGAAAGCCAATTATTTCAAGCTTGTAAATCTACAAAAATATAATTGAACTGATGAAGGAACATCACAAACACAACGTATGCAGGCATCGGCCGTTCTAATTTTTTAGATCCATGGCATCATTCTAAGAAAAAACTCACGCATATTCATGGTGTACAATAATATTGGACTCTATAAATAGCAACGTGTAATGGTGCACAACACAATTTTGGGCTCTATAAATAGCAACAGGTAATGGTACCTTTTTCTCAATTCCATAGATTATCAAATATGGAGAATATCACATTACATGGAAAAAGTCAACTGAGGTGCAATGAATTACTTAAAATTGCTTTTTATCTTTCAATACAGAAATTTGTCATGTGGAAGAAATAGATAGCGTCGTATTATAAGCTATGATATGTAACTGACAGAGGTGTCCCATTGGCATGATTGCCAGCACTTTTCCATGTTCTGCAGCTACAATGGAAGAGTTGGATGTCTTTGAAGATAAGGTGGCGGCTACACTCAAAAGATATATATTTTAGACATATATAACAATGCCATCGTCACTTCCAGAAAATGCTACTGGAACAACAATGTGAAGAAAAAATAAAAAGTCACATTTTGTGGAACAGAAAAATAATTGTTATTTTCCCAAAAGAACCAAGCCAGACACATGGGTCTCGACTCTCGACAACAATGAACTCTTTGTGAAAATTTTCATATGTCCAAGATTTCATGCGATTGTATCAGTAAAATGAGATGATCATTCTTCCAATGACCCAACATTATGACCAAAAACAATCTTTAAAATATTTTAAACAGAAAGATATATCTCTTAATTTTAGCACTGACTTTATATGATTATCAATAGCAAATCTTTCATTAATGCAGCAAGCAAGCATACAAGTGAAAACCTTATCTAGATAATGGAAAGTTCCATCATGATCAAGACGAAGCCTCAAACAAAACAACCAGAACATGGAAAAGTGCTATGCAGATATTTGCAGCAGCTGGCTAGTTCTGGGGTCAGGCCACTCCATAGCTCTCCATATGTTCAATCATTGAAGTAGAGGATCATCCAAGTACAAACAACTATAAGTGCAAAGGCAAACCACTAATTTGGCACAAGGGTCATGGTGCAAGTCCACACAGCAAAGCAGATCACTATATTGGTAAAAGGGACAAGTGTGGCAGCAGAAGCGAAAAAGAAAAGGAGAAGAAAGAGAAGTTAAAGAAGGAAAAGCCAGAAATAAGGAAATAATAGAGAAAGGATGGCTATCAAAATTTTTTGTTTGGCCTCCGCTTCAATCTTTTCTAGGTTCTCATATGAACATTACTTTAGTGGAGGAAATTTTCACGGCGACATTTGCTGTATTCACCTCAAGGCCCAAAAGAAATTAAAGAAAAAGTGAGTCTAATGATGTTAAATGATGGCAGGAGTTGACCTTGCTTTGGTGAGGTGGCATTATAGTACTGTGAATACAACAAGAAGCTCACTCCATTAGATAGTTATGGATTTTTATCATAATGGTCAATGATGTTACACATGTTCTGCTTACACTGAACCAAGCTACCAGGTTTCAGGTCTAACAAACTGTGTCGCACAAAGTTTGCTCAAAATTTCATGGCACTTTATACCCTGTTAGACGTGTTAATTACTGTCTAGATCTGTTTTTATGCTAACACATGGCTAGACCAATTGTTAGGCTGTGCCAATTGATATAGGTGGCAAGTCAACCAACATTAGATTATACATACAGTACCACAAAGGTATCAGCTGGCCCCATGCCATAAAATGGCAACTTGGTATTATTTATGCTAACACAATGTCAGACCAATCATTCGGTTGTGCCAATCTGCCTGACATTATACATACAAAACAAAAGGTACTGCCCATCCCCATGCCACGATATTGGCAATCCTTGATACAATTTACCATGAGTGAGATATTCTAAGTTACTAGCTTCTCGAGTAATAAGATTTAGTCACCACTTATGTTTAAAGCATATTCAAGGAAAGGATGTTTTACAGGATAAATGTATATAGATTACTTGCAAGTTCATTTATTTTAAAAGAACTTGGTACAACATCTTTCAGGAGAGAGAACTGAATCTTATTGATTAGTGTAAAACAATTAATGCCTACTGACAAATACAATCAGAGCAAATACTGTTCACAGATCACATGTATTTCAGCGCACCTCGTCGTGACCCAGTAAGACATGCCAATCATGTCATAGCATGACTGGTTTGATAGATTGGCATGCATAAGGGTCCACATACATGTAACGACAGCTCAGATATTTTTGGTATTAACGCATGGTAACAGCAAAATTGGAAAGCCAAAAAATTAACACCTAGATATAAATTTCAACGGAGAAGAAGTTGCAAGCAATACGTAATCTACATAAATTTAGTCTAAATAGTAATTTTACGTCTAAAATGAACTGAAGTCTAAAATGAGAACCAGCTTGTCGAGCTCGGCCATGAGACTGAATGTAACTACGAGCTGTTTTCGGCAAATCAAAACTGATTACACATGAACAATCTGGCACATCGGTACCCTCTTCAGCGACATCAGTGGTAAATAGTAAATTTGCCTACAAAAACAAATTATGTATAGTTGCGTTTATTATCCAGAGTAGTCACTGAAACATTGATAAATAATATAATATAAATTTCAGATACCTTCCCTGAACGAAAGGAGTCCAGAATATCCTTTTGCGTTTTTGGGGTTAGTGCGTCAACTGAAGAAGACCCTCCAGCCAAGTATGACACAGTGAAATGTGATAAAAAACAAACTTTCTTAATAAATCTTTCCAAAACTTTAGCAGTAATATTTCTTTCAACAAAGATGAGGCAGACTACTTGCCTAGGCATCCTGCAGAAAAAATAAAGAGTTGATTGCAGTCGACATTACAAGAAGCAGATTAAAGTAGGAAAAGTTCTCCCTCTGTGCACAATTACGAGGATAAGAATCTGAATCCATCATAATCATCTAATGCAATATAATATTTGAATGCAAAGAATAATATATGTGTGTGTGTGTGTACAAGACAACACCATGGGATTACAGGATCCACCAACCAAGGATTTAGATGCTATACGAAGCCTCACCATTAAACATCGCATCGGGGAAGTATACTCAGGGCAAAATACTCTGTATATATATATATCTATATATATATATATATATATATATATATATATATATATATATATATATATATATACTCTTTCTATAATGCCTCTGCTTGTCAACTCGGGGCAAAATACACAGTTTTTATTGGTAAAGTCTACTCAGACTATAAAAGTCATTATATATATATATATACACACACACACACAAACGCACACACAACACGCACCAAAAATGTTCATGAAATTCTTTCGGCCGGTTGTTGCACCTCAATCTGGCACCTGCCCAGTTTCTCAAGCTCATAAAGCATGGTTAGTGCTGCAGAATCTTGTGAACTCTTCTTATCAGGACGCCGGTCCCCCTTGCGTTTGATGATGGTGGAATTTGGTATATGCAGCGTTATGCCTGATACAAACATGTGACGGTTGGCGTCTCCCCCTTCGGTACATTCATTCATCTGGTCGCCACTGTGGTAGTGCAAGAGATGAAGAGGAACAGAAAACACAACTGGGTTAGAACTCTGCAACATGATGTGGAATGCAAGTGCTGGCATTAATCAAGCATGAGTTTCGTAGGTAAAGTTGACCCTCCAAACCTCTGCCAATCATCACAAATGTCATTTTGGATGTACCGAGAAATAAGCAAGCTATATAGAACAGTGACATTAAAATTTCCTATGTTTACAATCTACTAGATACCGAGAAATGTGGTTTTTGTTGTTCATGGTCCTTAGCAGGATAAGCTGATTGATCCTAGGATGAAATTATCTCATGCAATTTGTATGGCATTAGAGTAGCTTATGTGTCATAATCACAAAACAAATCAAGATCAGATGGCCTGCCATCCTTTCATGCTTGTGCATGTTAAAATCCAGGTCTTATATAAATAAATACTAACAATCATTTTTACTAGGGAAGAAATTTGGTCGGGCTAACCTTGGCTTCCACTCTAATGTTTCAAAGCTAGGCATTGGCCATTGACATCTTTTGCAGAGTTCATACAGTGCAGTTCGAGGCCCACCTTTTTGCATTTTGACTGTCAAAGCCACTAAAAGAAAAACATAAAAGTTGATCGATTAACATAAACCACTATCAGGAATAATAACAATTAACAAGTCCAGTGACATAAAACCCACAGTAGACATATTTACATAATGGGTAATACCTGGTTTACCTGGGCTGGGAACAGAAACATTCTTGGAATTGACTACTTCACCGTGCTTTGCTGGCGTAGGAATCTCAATATCCAACATTAAACTACCAGATTTTTCAACAGATTCTTTGTGGCTTGCAATCTTTTCTTCAGCTTGTGTCCCTTTGGAGGCATACCGGGAGTGCAAAAATCCTTTTTCCTGTCACATGATGGTACATGAGAACTTAGACAACCGGTGACCAAAAACTAGAAGCTCAGAAATGTCATCTATGATCATAACCGCAAAACCCTTTCTTGGTCCTAAAAAATAAATCAGCAACTTCTGAGCAAAACCAATGAATTCAAAATGATAAATAAGAAAATTAAAGGATGACAATAGCAAAGCAAAGACTCTAAAGACAAAAGAACAATAAGGTGCAGAAGCATACTTCCAAGTCCTTCAACAGCAAATATGCTGCTTGCCCTTTTGCAGCTTTTTTATTCTTCTCACGACCTTCCCTTACCAACAGAACATCCTCCAGTTGTACCTCAAGAACAGCAACATTCATGTCCCCCTCATTTGTGCATGTTGTATTCAAGAAGTAACCATGGTGGCTACATAATTCAGTAAGTTCACGTAGAGGTGGCAACTCAAGGTTCTCTGGAGTGGCAATTGGGGAGAGTAATGGCTCAAAAATTTCCCATACTTTATCTAAATCAAGCTTTGTATCTATCAATATGGCACCGGCAATACTTTCAACCATGTCTCCAAGGACCTGTGACAGGAAAGTGTTACTAACAGTTAAGGAATAAGAAGATATTCTATTATGTGCTGGAAACCAACCTTAGGTACTTTAGATGAACCATTTGACAAAAGCATATACTTGTTTTCATCTGAATCCTCAAGTCTCTTGACAAACTCTGTTATTTGCTCTAAAAGTAATCCAGAATTATGTTGGAGGTGCTGCTGAAGCTTATGCCTGACAGCTACTTGAGCAAAATTTTCATTATTTACTGATGCAGATCTTAAATCAGTTAATTCCCCAGGGTCAATATCTTTATGGCGCTGAAAGAGATGCCACGTAATGAGCAGGTCCAAAACTGAGTCACCCAAGAATTCAAGACGCTGAAAATTTAAAAGAGTATCAAAAAAATCTAATCGTGAAAACTAGAAATGCAACTGAAAGTAAAGTACTTGCAATTTGGAAGAGACTAGACTAATACGTATGCTACCTGATAGCAGAAGAAGACTCCTAATTCTTGCTGAGATGCATGGGTAATAGATTCCAGAAGAAGACCTTTGACAGTAAACTTGTAGCCAATTTTTGATTCCAGTGTTTCTATTTCATGAATTTTGGGAAGGTATGTCCAACCTGATGCAGTTCTTATAGCCTCCTCAACCATATCAGGCTCAAACTCGGTATCAATTCCTAGCCACTTTATAAATGCAAGAGCAGCAGGTAGCCCACCACCAACATAATATGCACCTATCAGAGCCTCGACACAATCTGATATTGTTTTTGAGCAGAGCCACCTGTGTCCTCTATCACATGCCTTTCCTATCACAATAGACTTGTCACTAATTGTATCCAAAATTATATTTGGCACTTCATTGTCATTTAATCCACATTTACAAGGAACACGGTGTATTGAAATATGTCCAGGAGCAACCCATCTACGAGGTTCAAATGCAGCATCACGTATGTAACCCTGTTGGGAAGCAACACATTGAAGTATGTTAGTAAATTTTGGATAAGTATAGCAATCTGTCAGATTTCACATTTCAGATAGATAAGAATCTTAGACTGGACATTTCAGATTTCACAAGCACATTTTCTTGTGATGCCTCATAATGACACCATGCTGTTATCTTAGAATTTGGACTTGTAAACAAGCACATTAGTCTAACTCGTGGTGCAAGGAAGACAAAACTTCAATGCACTGTTTTCCTTAACAAATATACATACTTTAATTCTAAGATAAAATCAGCAAATATCTTAGCTAACAACCACTTAGATATGTCAATTTCCTACTTAAAAAGTTCACTATTATACAAACCAGGCATATAACTAGTTACTAAGATAGTCTACACTTTTCTTAAACTGGTGCCTGAAACCTAAATGTAATTTTTATCAGTATGATACTGATTAGAAGCATGACTATTGATCATCTGAATGTTGGTCAAATAAGGGGAAAATTGATGGCTTATTGCAGTGTGATATTAATGACTTTATAGAAGAAGCAATTTCATAGTTTATGATGTTCATTTAGTGTGTTCTAACTTCTAACAGTCATAATGTTAGTGTCAGATAAAATCCTAATATTTCAAAAACAAGGACATGATACATTTAGAGGACTGCTGGCAGTTTGTCCTCGAATATGTCCATATTTAGAATATAATGAGTAATGACATTGTATGAAGTCTTTGCTGCAAAAAACAAGTGACCAAAAATGCGGATATGTTCATGAAGCACGTGTCATATAATTTCAGATATTGCCGAATACAGCCTTGCTATGAGTGTTGATGACTTGATGGAAAAATTTTACATAAAAACGAGAAAAAATAAATCCAAACAAATGGAAATGGTGCTGTACCTGTATGCCATGTTTAGTTCCCAAGCTATGAAGAGTGGCATTACGAATTATTTTTATCCGGTCGGAGGACAATTTCCCTTCGTGTTTCCCAGGAAATTTTAGAAAGAGAGAACAACTCACTGCATATTTTAAAACGGAGTCCCCTAATAGTTCCAACCGCTCCATGGAGAAGTCTTCACAACATCTCAGCGTAGTAATTGCTTCCAAAATCTAAGAAAAAGCAATAGTCATGATGCTTAAATAACTTTAACCATGCACGAGGCAGAAACATAGATGTTAAGTTGCTTATGCATTACCAGGAAGCTTGGTATAGGATTGCTAGAACAGAAAGAAATTTCCTTCCTTAGTTGGCAGGCTAACATCAAGGATTCCACTCGGTACATCAAAGAAGGTAGCAAGTAAAAAGATTTCAAGACTTCGTATGGTACATCAATATCAACTAGAAGCTCTGGAGGCATGTGAACATGATTTAGAGACACATTCTTACCATTAGATCTTTTCGGTACAAAATTACCTGCAATTATAAGACCACAACAATGGAACACTCAGGCAGTTAATTCTACTTCCATCTGAATGTTATCCAATTATTTGTAGAAGAAAAAAAAAAAAGAACATGTCTGCATGACCCTATGAACAACCATAACTGGAGTCGGACTTCTAGGAACTAATTATCAGACAACTGGAAAGCCAATTATTTCAAGCTTGTAAATCTACAAAAATATAATTGAACTGATGAAGGAACATCACAAACACAACGTATGCAGGCATCGGCCGTTCTAATTTTTTAGATCCATGGCATCATTCTAAGAAAAAACTCACGCATATTCATGGTGTACAATAATATTGGACTCTATAAATAGCAACGTGTAATGGTGCACAACACAATTTTGGGCTCTATAAATAGCAACAGGTAATGGTACCTTTTTCTCAATTCCATAGATTATCAAATATGGAGAATATCACATTACATGGAAAAAGTCAACTGAGGTGCAATGAATTACTTAAAATTGCTTTTTATCTTTCAATACAGAAATTTGTCATGTGGAAGAAATAGATAGCGTCGTATTATAAGCTATGATATGTAACTGACAGAGGTGTCCCATTGGCATGATTGCCAGCACTTTTCCATGTTCTGCAGCTACAATGGAAGAGTTGGATGTCTTTGAAGATAAGGTGGCGGCTACACTCAAAAGATATATATTTTAGACATATATAACAATGCCATCGTCACTTCCAGAAAATGCTACTGGAACAACAATGTGAAGAAAAAATAAAAAGTCACATTTTGTGGAACAGAAAAATAATTGTTATTTTCCCAAAAGAACCAAGCCAGACACATGGGTCTCGACTCTCGACAACAATGAACTCTTTGTGAAAATTTTCATATGTCCAAGATTTCATGCGATTGTATCAGTAAAATGAGATGATCATTCTTCCAATGACCCAACATTATGACCAAAAACAATCTTTAAAATATTTTAAACAGAAAGATATATCTCTTAATTTTAGCACTGACTTTATATGATTATCAATAGCAAATCTTTCATTAATGCAGCAAGCAAGCATACAAGTGAAAACCTTATCTAGATAATGGAAAGTTCCATCATGATCAAGACGAAGCCTCAAACAAAACAACCAGAACATGGAAAAGTGCTATGCAGATATTTGCAGCAGCTGGCTAGTTCTGGGGTCAGGCCACTCCATAGCTCTCCATATGTTCAATCATTGAAGTAGAGGATCATCCAAGTACAAACAACTATAAGTGCAAAGGCAAACCACTAATTTGGCACAAGGGTCATGGTGCAAGTCCACACAGCAAAGCAGATCACTATATTGGTAAAAGGGACAAGTGTGGCAGCAGAAGCGAAAAAGAAAAGGAGAAGAAAGAGAAGTTAAAGAAGGAAAAGCCAGAAATAAGGAAATAATAGAGAAAGGATGGCTATCAAAATTTTTTGTTTGGCCTCCGCTTCAATCTTTTCTAGGTTCTCATATGAACATTACTTTAGTGGAGGAAATTTTCACGGCGACATTTGCTGTATTCACCTCAAGGCCCAAAAGAAATTAAAGAAAAAGTGAGTCTAATGATGTTAAATGATGGCAGGAGTTGACCTTGCTTTGGTGAGGTGGCATTATAGTACTGTGAATACAACAAGAAGCTCACTCCATTAGATAGTTATGGATTTTTATCATAATGGTCAATGATGTTACACATGTTCTGCTTACACTGAACCAAGCTACCAGGTTTCAGGTCTAACAAACTGTGTCGCACAAAGTTTGCTCAAAATTTCATGGCACTTTATACCCTGTTAGACGTGTTAATTACTGTCTAGATCTGTTTTTATGCTAACACATGGCTAGACCAATTGTTAGGCTGTGCCAATTGATATAGGTGGCAAGTCAACCAACATTAGATTATACATACAGTACCACAAAGGTATCAGCTGGCCCCATGCCATAAAATGGCAACTTGGTATTATTTATGCTAACACAATGTCAGACCAATCATTCGGTTGTGCCAATCTGCCTGACATTATACATACAAAACAAAAGGTACTGCCCATCCCCATGCCACGATATTGGCAATCCTTGATACAATTTACCATGAGTGAGATATTCTAAGTTACTAGCTTCTCGAGTAATAAGATTTAGTCACCACTTATGTTTAAAGCATATTCAAGGAAAGGATGTTTTACAGGATAAATGTATATAGATTACTTGCAAGTTCATTTATTTTAAAAGAACTTGGTACAACATCTTTCAGGAGAGAGAACTGAATCTTATTGATTAGTGTAAAACAATTAATGCCTACTGACAAATACAATCAGAGCAAATACTGTTCACAGATCACATGTATTTCAGCGCACCTCGTCGTGACCCAGTAAGACATGCCAATCATGTCATAGCATGACTGGTTTGATAGATTGGCATGCATAAGGGTCCACATACATGTAACAACAGCTCAGATATTTTTGGTATTAATGCATGGTAACAGCTCAGATATAAATTTCAACGGAGAAGAAGTTGCAAGCAATACCTAATCTACATAAATTTAGTCTAAATAGTAATTTTACGTCTAAAATGAAATGAAATCTAAACATACTGTAAACTTGAGAAATCCATAAAAGAGTTGCATATAGCTCTTAAATGCATTTGAAATAAGAAGACTACACCTTCAGTTCCAGACTTTGAAGATAAAAGATTATGAGGATTGTGACTGCTCTTCAACAACAATAATGGTTGCCTTGGATGTTGAAGCACAATTCCATACCTATATCAGCTAAATCTATTATTTTCCAAGGTCATATTGAAGAGAAGCATAAAAAACATAATTTAAAAGAAAGAAATCACCCACTTCTTACTGAAGTACTCTGAGAATGTCCAAGTATCTGATGATTGTTTCCGAGAATTCCCATCAAATGGACTATCAGCAGTCAAACCAGTAACCACATCTAGAACACAATAAATCCTTCCTGTATGGATTGCCAAAACTACCACACCTTTGAGACTCTGAGGCTCTGCAAAGCGATTGGCTAGGTGGATCATATCTGGCATAGAACCCCTTGTCTCAGAGGAACCACATTTGGAATCTACAACTGGACCGTTTTGTCCTCTAGATGAATAAATTTCTCTCATAAATTTAACCACTGAAGCGCTTGCACTTATCGCCTTCCAATTAATGCTTACTTTATCATGCTTGTGAGCACAAGAAGAATCTAGAGGTAAGAGCATATACATATTTGATGTGTTCCACAATGATCTATTATCACTAAGTAAGAATTTCCTTGACACCCCAGATGACTTGGATCCTGTAAATAACTTCCCGAATAAACCATTAAAAAACAACTCCTGGAAAAGCTTTCCTTGGTCTACCTGCTATAAAAGATATAGTCAAACAACATAATATATTAGATGAAAATAGTAATAAAGAATAAGTTTCTGCAATAGAGACCTGCTTCTTATCCAATGCAATTGGTCCACAGGGAGAAATATCAGCTTTAACCATTTTGTCAATTAAGTAAAGATCTATTTCCTTGCAAGCAACATCTTGATCTAAAATTGCATCAATTAATAGGATAAAGGCAGAATAGTTCTCGCCGATCCGGTTGCACGAGAAATTTAGCTTATATCCCTGCAGAATAATACCATCATTTTGGTGTGCCCATGTTCCTGACATAGCATGAGCAGTTGTCATTCCATGCAATTCTTTTCTCTTCGTCGTTCCTTCAAATTATGAGAAAATTTTCTACTTAGTATATGCACAATAAAATGGCAATGCACTGAATGTCTCATATAAGCCTTATGCTAGGAAGAAAAAAGATCTGTTGATTAAATATACTTATATATTGTCATGTCATTTCCTCATCTCACCTCAATGATGTTGATTCATGAAAAATAATTTGGTCAAATTTGGTGAATAGAGAGACGACAGTAAAATATGTCTAGATCTCAATTATTGTGTAAAGATTCAACTTTCCACCTTAAATATAACTCTAATATGGAACTTGTTTGACAAAACAATTGATTGCAAGTATCACTAGAGTTTAGAAGGATCCGAAGTCTGAACCATGCATTACACATACCGTCTCCCTGGATCCATGAGAAAATAATGTCCTTCAGCTATGAGGGCTCGTATGTCACCATTATTAAAGATGTTAGAACTGGCAGCCATGTTTCAAAGATGTTAGAATTGTCATCATTATTAAAACTAAAGCCTTTCTTGATTTATATCAATACATTCACGATCCAACAAACTAGATGATTTTTTGGTGAATAGGAAAATATCTTTTCTTTGATTTAATGAAGCAATAAATTGTCAGTGCAAGTGAAGGTACAAAGATTGGTTGTCTGCAAGTCCAGAATTATTCTTCACCATGCATGCATACATGCATACCTATATAATAACTCAGGACCCAGCATTTCCTATTGCATAAAAATAGGGTCCAGATTTCTAACAACTCAAATTGGTGGTAAAGCATTTCTAACCTGATGCCATCTATTGATTTCAAGGGTTATTAGGTAGTAGACGCAACTCCAAAATCACACAATTGCACACTTGATTAAACAATATCAACAATTTCGATAATTTGCACAATCTGAAAAGCCATGTGAAATTAGCTGGCATGATAGCTGATGGCCAATATAACGTCATATGATTTTTGAAAAGCCATATGAATTGTGAGGTACATACCTGCTCCTTTAGCTGATTCCCCAGTTTTTTCAGCTTTCACATCATCCAAGTGCTCTTGAACACAAGGAAGAAGATGATCATTAAGTGCTCCTGATTGATGTAGTCTTTTGCAAGCCTCCAGGCATGCAAGCTTTTTTGCTACATGTGAATTTTGATTAGCTGGACCAACTATTGTCTGAATTGCAGCATTTGGAGGCAAAGTTATTGTGCACTCATAGTACCCGCCATCCAAAGTGAACCTGAAAATTGGTTTGGGAGTGAAGTACCTAGATCAATGATACAACACAACAGTTAAGAGCTCATGGAAAGGCTCATAAACTATATATATTTACTCTTTTGTGCAGAAGAAAATTTACATAGATGTCACTGGGTAGAAAACATACTTGTCTCTTGGAAGGTTTTGACAATATGTATTTATGAGACTGACACTAGAGTCAGCAGTAACACTTGCTCCAGTTGAATCAACATAATAAGCACCTAAATCTTCATTAATAGACACTATAGATACAAGGGAGTCTTGGTCTCTGTTTAATGCGATGTCAACCGTTGAATGCTTATTCTTGATGATATCAAATAACAAATCTCTTTGTTGCAAATTCCCACTGCAAAAGATTAAAGCTTATCAAACACTAAGAATAAATTATACAAAAAACCTATTTGAAAGTAAGGCTGAAAATTTAACAAATACTTGAGACAGTTGAGAGTCTAAAAGCCATCTTCTTAGGTCCAAATGATTCCACTAAACCCAAGCAACAGCAAATCCCACTAATGGAGTCCAAAAATAGTCATTTTTGTAGACTAAATTGAAACACTGCAACTAACATCTGTTTATATTTCAGAAGCACAAAAAATACTTTTTGTGCTTCTGAAATCTTTTATTAAGCCCTCAAAAAATTGAAAATGCCTTTCATATATGTATTGGGTCCTGTCATGATCTGAGAATATTGTAACTAGAACCTTGGCTTACAAAAAAAAATCAGAGGGAAAATGCATGCAAAAGATGCTTGCGAAGAATACTTTGCAATAAAACTATATGAAAGATTATATGTTTGCTCAGATTTATTTTGGAAATTTCATCAACCAAAATAAAATAAAGTGTTAGTAATGAAAAAAAAAAGAACCAACTGCCACCATAAAAAGGGATGAGCATATGAAGACCAAGCTCTGAATACTGCACGAACCGGTCCATACTGCTATTTGCAGGTCTGATGGCAAAACAGCATGTGGTCCAACCCTTTTCTGCCAGTTCAGTCTGATTCAATCCTTTTCAGGCAGTTTGGCACGACCCTTTCATATCTTTTTTATTTAGGGTTATCGCATGGGGTCTCGCCTCATGATGCACCCTCTAATATTTAGAGGCTGCATATTTTTTAGTATTGGAAGTAAGCTATAGACAAAATAAAGCTGTGATATGTGCTGATAGGCATCAAAAGAGTTACATAAGCTTATATATAAGAAAAGGTGCAGGACGACACACAGAAGATAAATTATATTATAAGCAGCAGGATCATTGTACCGTTCAAGCATGATAACGTAATGAGAACCAGCTTGTCGAGCTCGGCCATGAGACTGAATGTAACTACGAGCTGTTTTCGGCAAATCAAAACGGATTACACATGAACAATCTGGCACATCGGTACCCTCTTCAGCGACATCAGTGGTAAATAGTAAATTTGCCTACAAAAACAAATTATGTATAGTTGCGTTTATTATCCAGAGTAGTCAATGAAACATTGATAAAGAATATAATATACATTTCAGATACCTTCCCTGAACGAAAGGAATCCAGAGTATCCTTTTGCGTTTTTGGGGTTAGTGCATCAACTGAAGAAGACCCTCCAGCCAAGTATGACACAGTGAAATGTGATAAAAAACAAACTTTCTTAATAAACCTTTCCAAAACTTTAGCAGTAATATTTCTTTCAACAAAGATGAGGCAGACTACTTGGCTGGGCATCCTGCAGAAAAAATAAAGAGTTGATTGCAGTCGACATTACAAGAAGCAGATTAAAGTAGGAAAAGTTCTCCCTTACCCAAGAGACCGAATGATTTGAATAAGTTCATATAGCTTTGAAGAGATGTAACCCTTTTGTACAGCCGCTGCACAATCATTTTCAGTCTTCAAAAGTAGTTCAAAATCTGAAAATTTCCCAGATGCAAACAGTCAGATCAATGTTGAACATGCTTCAGTGTAGTCATTAGACCTTGGCTTTGTTTCCTATCTACTATCAATGTTTGCCACTTCATATATGATATAATACAGATTCTTGGATGGATGATATATAACAATACGTGGTATGGCCACCAATGTGGCTTAATACCGGTATCCAGGTGTACCAGTATAGTGCAGTCAGTAAAAATTGATAACTGCCTTCATTGAACCAGTTAATGATCCCAGGTCAAAGGTAATCTAATAATCTGATAAGTTGCAGCACTGATGCAAGCAATATATAAAATGCACCAGTATGTGACAGATTGAAACTGATCGACCATTGTTTTACATCAATGTACTAATTAAGATATAGAAAATTAAACCAATACAGAAACTTGAAATGTATATTCATGATAAAATTCAGCATAATTTCTGATCTCCATTTGCTTCATTAGGCTTGTCCATCTTCGCCAGATGAACATGGCATAGTTAACATATGATTTTTTTAGTTGCAAGATACAAAGAAAAGCATCATAAAATTGTTCAGTCTTCACTCTTTGTATAGTTCAACACATGGTTTGCTGTCTCGCACCAACAATGGGTACCGATCCCTGGTCAGATGGGTGTGTACCAATCAATACTGGTGTACCATGTGTGGGTACACTGGTACAAATTGGTGATTTAAAAAATCAGTTGAAAAATCCAAAAATAAAAAATAAACCATTTGTGGTTTTTTTCCTAATTTCTTTGTATATAAATTAAAATTAAATAAGAATAAAGTATATATATAAGTCATAAATCCATAGAAATTCTAAGCTATAAGGATCGAAAATAGAAACTCTTTGTCTTATTGGATTCGTCGAGGAAGAATTATGTCACATGGTCCTAAATTATCCCTAATGACCACTAAGTGACTATAAGGAACAATAAGCATACAATAATTATCCCTAATTTGGTCTAAAAGTAAGAAAAACCTTAATTAGCTCTAATTAGCCTTTAATCACATTAAAGGCAAGAAGAAGCCTTGAATCCACCAATAATTTCATAATCGAACGATAATAACCATGTTGTAATTCGCACTAAATTACCCCTAGTTACCCCATAATCCGGTGTAAATGTAAAAAAAATTCCTTCTTTTGCCTTAATTATGATTATTCTTCTTAATCATACAATAATAAGCCTCTAAAGAGCTGTAATACATGGTAGAATGAGCTATAAAATCATGTAAGAAGTAAAAACATGGTGCAATATGCTTAAATTCCTTAATTCCCACCCGTTAGACCTTAACTACGCTCAATCTACGTAACCATGAACTGAAAGCCTCTAACCCATTAAACATCTTGTAAATCATGCAAGAAGTCAATGCATAGTCAATATAAGCAAATTTTTCTTAGGTACCTCTTATTAGATCTTGATTAATCATTAGACCATAATCAATCAAGATTTACTAATATTCTTTACTCCAATTACATGAAATGATAAAGAAAACATAAAGAGAAGGTACATACTTTCAAATGAATACAAGTTCCACTAGACCTCATGTTTAAATCCATCTTTTATCCAAATCAACCTTCCAATCACCAACTAGACAAGTTTAAGAGTTTAGGTTAACAAAAAGAGTGGGAATGAGAATGAAGTGAACGAGAGTGAGTGAAAGAGGAGAATAACAGTCAAATTTTGACCTTACTGGGTGGTGAGGCATATCAACCGGTACACCTCACAAATCTAGTGTATCAAAAGGTACAATCTAGTCTGGGTTATGGTCAGCACTCAGACCCGCACGTATCGCACGTTTCACTCAGTTTCGGGCGTTATGGCATATTGCATGTTTCTCACACACACACACACACGCCAATTGCATTCAAATATTAGCATGACATATTAGCTTGCTAGCTAATATTAAAGAGAGGTACATACTAATATTCTTTACTCCAATTACATGAAATGATGAAGAAAACATAAAGAGAAGGTACATACTTTCAAATGAATACAAGTTCCACTAGACCTCATGTTTAAATCCAACTTTTATCCAAATCAACCTTCCAATCGCCAACTTGGGATAATAGACAAGTTTAAGAGCCTAAGTTAACAGAAAGAGTGATAATGAGACTGAGATGAGAAGTGAGCGAGAGAGAGTAAAAGAGGTTATAGGGAGGGGCTTTTATAAGCCCAAAAGAGCTTCCAATAGTCAAATCAACCATTAGGGACTAAAATGATAAATTCAGCCTGGTATCAGTTGAAATCTGACCATTACCAACTAGTATCAATCGATAACGATCGAATTTCGACTTTACCGGGTGGTGAGGCATATCAACTGATAAACCTCACAAATCCAGTGTATAATATGGTACAAGCTAGTCTGGGTTTCGGTCAACACTCAAACCCGCACGTATCGCATGTTTCATACAGTTTCAGACTTTCAGGGGTTACGACAATCCTTAGTTCAACATAGCATGTCTAACTATTATAACCCCCCCCGCCCCCCCAATCAATAAATGGAATGCATTATTCATGGCAACATGGAAGTTGTACACCTGCATTGTCATATTCAAGGAAAATTATAGAACCACATAATCAAGTTATCAATAACCAGAGAACCACATAATCATTTATAGAACAAAATGATTAAAAGAATGATACAACAAAATCATTACAAAAATCAAGTATGAAACTGTGTTATAATACCTGCTGGCAATCTTTCTGCAAGTTTTTGCAATACTTCCTCAAGAAAAGATTTGCACTGAGCTACATTCACCATGACAAAGTCGTGACGATCAGTAGAATTTGAAGAACTTACAGCATCTATACAGATCTTAGTAGCCTGTTACAATTAGAATGGTGAAATTTTATAGGATCAGAAAAGAATGATACGATACAGTAAATAACAGAATCCTAGACACACACAAGAAAACGGATGCCTGCTCTATACGAGGGGTGTGGCAATTAGGATACCTCAATAGCACAGACCAGGCCTAGCTCATCCATGCAGTGGCAGATCTTATCGTAATAACTAGACAGATCCTTTTTTGGAGCCTTGATGATGTCATCAGTGTCATTGTAATTATCCAGTGATGATTTTCCCAACTGAACAAGTGATGCATCATACTGAATAAATAGATAAGGCATTATGTTGATACTCCTAAATTAAAGTTAAAGGAAAATAATGACAGAAAAAATAGAGGATTAAAAGAAAAAGATATGGATAGACCTTATCCAACAATAACCTCAACTTTGTTTTCAATTCTTCATGTATGAACAGCTTGGCATCATAATATCTGTTTACTTCTTTAGCTGAAGGAACAAACATGTTTATCTCACTTCTATCTGCCACTGTACAAATCTGTAAAGAATCATATGGTAACAATATTATAAATAAGTCTGAACAATCATATAAAAGTAGCATTATGCATCAAAAGTAAGACAAGTTGCAAGACCAAAAACTTTTCACCTTGGAATCTAGTATAGCCTCAAGCTCCGATAGTTGGCCTTCACAATCAGCAGTTGATGATATGCCTAGCACGAAGATGCATTTCATAAGTAGATGTGAGATGAGTATTTCATTTCTTGCTTCAACATGAATGAGCTTAGAAATTTAAAAGAAGGATTGAAATTCCAAAATAATCAGGATACAACGATTCTATTACATTAGGAATAATACAACTACACATGTAAATCCTAGACAATTATCCTATTTAATCATAAATACAACTATATAGAAATATAACTATATAGGAATAAAGCTATATTCTAATTAGATTTACAGACACATAAGAATACAACTTTCATATTTTAGGAATACAACTTCAATATTATATGAGATTCTCCAACACTTCCCCTCAAGTGATTGCAAATATGTTTTGCAATTCAAGCCTCTCAAGTAATTTATGGAACATTGGACTTAGTTAAGCTTTCATCAAAGCATGAGCCAGCTAATTTGTGGATATCATGGTGAACTAAGTTATGGGAAATATTTATTGTTGCTTTGTTGTCATAGTACAACATAGGATCTTCAAGTCTCTTAAGTATCATCTTTAACCAATTTAGTTCACAAATCCCAAATGCCATGGTCCTAAGTTTAGCTTCTGCACTTGATCCGATCACCCCCAACTATTTCCTGCTCCTCCAAGTGACTTGATTGCCTCTTACAAAAGTATGGTAACCAATAGTTAATCTTCTATCTTTATTGGATCCAGCCCAATCCAAGTCTATATAGGCATCTACTTGAAGTTCTTTCTTATTGTTTTGAAACATAATCTCTTTATCAGGTAGTGCAGCCTTGAGGCATCTTATACCTCAAGATTATTGGGACATTTGGGAACACATTTGAAATATGCATTGAGGGCCCAAAGTATATTTCAAATATGAGTTGATAATTGATAAATTATTTTCAAATCACATTTAGTCTGGATGCTCTATTGCAAATACTCAAATACTGATGCTATCTTAGTAAGCGTTAGCATTTCAGTATTTACGGGATGCTAATGAAAATTTTAAATTTTCCAAAGTACCCTATGACATTCTCTAAAATCATAAGATTGTCATTGTACAATAGAAACCCTAACTCTTATTTCCTTTTCCCTTCCCTCGCTTTCTCCCTTAACGAACATGATTTATGTCTTCTATAAGGTGAAATTTTATTTATTTATTTTCAAAAATTATTTTACATTCATTTACATGTTTATATTATTTATTTATTATATATTTAGATCATATGAAATCTTCTATAAGGCTACATACATTAATTTATTTATTTAGTTATTAATTTAAATAAAAAATACATATTCACTTTTGAATCAATATTTAAAATATCAAAAAGGTAAATTTATCACATAAATTCAATAGACTTTTGAAATATAATTTTATGAAACAACACTTATGCCAATGCACATTTAAAATATAATTTTCATCTACTATTTACCAAACACATAAAACATTGCACAACTACACATTCACTAAAACCCCTTTTTCCAAATGCATATTAAAAATACAAATGTGTTTCCAAACACACCCTATGTATACTGCATCCAGGTGAGATTTTAAAGGTGAGTGCATGAACTGAGTAATGACACTAACTGCATATGCACTGTCTAGCCTTATGCGTGAAAGATGAAACAATTTTCGCACCATCCTTTGATATAAGCCTTGGTTTACAGCTAGTTTGACATTTATCACCAAGCTTATGGTTTACTTCAACTGGTTTGCAACCCATGATGCCTACCTTTTCAAGCAAATCCAGCACATACCATGCAGAATGCGTAATTTTGTTCCTTGCTTCATCATGAATGAGCTTACAAATTCATAAAAAGGATCTAAATCCCAAAAAAATAAAACACAACTATCCTATTACATCAGGAATAATGTTACTGATATCATCATATATTAGGAATGCAACTGCACATGCAAATTCTAGACAACTATTCTATTAATATTAGGAGTACAACTAATTAGGGATATAACTATATAGGAATACAACTATATTCTAGTTAGGAACTTAGGATTACAGTTATATAGTAATACAACTTCCAAAGGAATACAAATTTTCCATTCTAGAAATACAAGCTCCATATTCTGGGTAATTCTCCAACAGCAGACTAAACATATTGTTTTCCATTTTTCATTCAATGTACGAATGGCTGTATAAATTGTGTATGCATAAAAATCAAAGGTAATAGTAATATAAATTAAATAAATTCTTAAGAGAATAAACCACATAAAATATAATCAAGTTATTTACTAAATAATGAAGTACAAAAAAAAATCAATGCGGGAAATCAGGCTATCAAGTTCAAAGTTTTTCTTCTTTTTTTTCAAGCAAATCTTATTCACTAGTACATGTACTCATCTATTGCATCCTAAGTAAAAGGCCTCAACTTTTTATAATTCTACTTGGCACTCAATTTCATAAAAGCCATAGAGCAGGGGTTATCAAAATTGGACAAATATCCTAGCAAACAAACTTACCTTTCCTCAAGATAGGCGATGCAGTCATTCCAAATATATGTGGTTTCAGCACAGACTTGTGATAAAACTCCTGCATCAAAACCCGGAAGTGATTACAAGATCAAAGGAAGCAACTAGAATTTAGTAGTTCTTTTATTTTTCTCATTTAGCAATACCTTCATCAATTTATTGTAGGGATGGTCGCCCAATGCATGATGACACTCATCAATTACCATCAGGTGGACCATATCAAGATTGAGGAAACCTTTCCTCAGAACATCTAACAAAATTTGTGGAGTCATGACCATTACCTGCAAATCACAGTTGAAGTTCACATTACTTGCGAAAATTGATAAAGAACAAGAACCAAAGCATGGCCTAACCAAATTGCAAATGTTCTAGTGAAGCGCCACTAATCAAGATAATTATTACTAAATTTCTCCGAAATATGGACAGATATTAACATCTTAAGCAAATCATCAAAAGTGCGATAAAATAGCAAACTAAATGATGATCGGTAAAATACACAGACCTAAAGATACAGCACGTTTAGCACTTAATAGGTTGATCCCAGAATGAATACTAGAAACGATATATTTGAGGAAGATCGAAAGAGCAAAAAGAACCTCTGTGATCCCAATTTGTAATGCATACAAAGACAAGTAGAAAATTTTACTTGGTAAGTGGAGACTTCCTTCTGCCAGGAGGCAATGCTCCACGCATCCACCGCCTTGGCTCCACAGCAATATTGTACGTCAACATCGGTGTGAACCTTTATTGTTTCGTATTGCTGCCAAAGAAGCACGTCAAAATAAAGAAAAAAAGAAGACAATCCTTCAATAGAAACACGAGCTCTCATCCTTTTAATTCACTACGATGTCAGAACATTCTGTAAGCGGGATACGGAATACAACCTGAACGACGAGGTGAACGGTGGGGGCAAGAAAGAGAATGAGCCGCTGGTCTCCGCGCTTCTTCAACTCCTCCCCGAAATGCTTTACTAGCATAACGGAAATCATAGTCTTCCCCGAACCTGTCTCCAGCACGGCGATCGTGTTCGTCCGAAGTGCCACTTCGTATACCGCGAGTTGATGACTAATCCAACATCAACCAAACGAAAAGTTACGAAATGCGAGTCCAAGAAACAGAATTCGAGACCCCAACAACCGATACATCACGCCAAAACGCAATTACGAAACCCGCGATCACCTCTTCTTGAGTGAAAAAACCCATGAAAGAGAAAAAAGGTTCTTTTCTATCAAGAAAAGAAAGAAAGAGAGACCTCCTTGGCTCGAATTCTTCGGGCTCGTGCTTCTGCTTCTTGGCCGTAACCGGCGACCCTTCGCCGTCGGCCGAGTCGATGGGTCTCTTCGAAGGACTCATGGAAGACGTCACCGCCGCAGAAGCTATCGTCGAGGCGAAAGCAAAGAGAAGAAGAGAGGTTTTGGGCGTGCGATGTCGCCGAGTCCTTCTCCAGCAACCAAACGAAATGGGGGCCGAGGGATTGCGCTTTTACTCTCTCTCTCTCTCTCTCTCTCTCACACACACACACACACAAAGTCTGGAAGAGCGCTCCCTGCTCCGGCCTCCTCCTCGTCCTTTTCTCGTTTTCCCTTCCGTCTCCTATTATAGTCACGACAGGGGATCGATTAATCGGCGGGGAGGACCTCCAAAAGAAGGGTCAATTAATCTACTGTTTTCTTCAGCACATAGAAAACCTCAACTCTTGCTCCAACTGGTCTTATACATGGGGGACCCACATGTTGGACGAGTGATTCGCTTTCTTAAATCTGTATCCTGCCTTAGTGGATGTAGCTTTGTTTTTCTTGTATCTTTTTCACCGCAGTAAATAAAGGT